>NC_040030.1:15584551-15648374 GCF_000972845.2 Larimichthys crocea
ACTCGTTCTAGCTCGTCATGACTGGAAACAGTTATCACGGCGTGGCAGATTCAGAGCAGCAGAGTCTGATGCAGCGCTCTGTCGTCGTTCGTCCCGAGTCAAAGTCAGAGAGTGAAATATTCATGAGACAGAGAAAGTGCTAAAGTCTCTGACCAACGTGGTGAGAAGGTGTGCAAACAAAAAAGCGCTAATTTTAAATGTCATGTTAGAATATGAGCTGAATTATCGTCACTTTCCATGTAAGGAAATATAAATTACAGCAATTGTTTTTTATTACATTACATTCAGTCATTTAACAGAGGCAGTTAGCTTAGCACAAGCTTAGCACAAAGGAGGCAGTTAGCTTAGCATAGAGGAGGCAGTTAGCTTAGCACAAATAAGTCAGTTAGCTTAGCATAGAGGAGGCAGTTAGCTGAGCATAGAGGAGGCAGTTAGCTTAGCATATAGGAGGCAGTTAGCTTAGCACAAAGGAGGCAGTTAGCTTAGCATAGAGGAGGCAGTTAGCTTAGCATAGAGGAGACAGTTAGCTTAGCATATAGAGGGCAGTTAGCTTAGCATAGAGAGGGCGGTTAGCTTAGCATAGAGGAGGCAGTTAGCTTAGCATATAGAGGGCAGTTAGCTTAGCATAGAGGAGACAGTTAGCTTAGCATAAAGGAGACAGTTAGCTTAATACAGAGTAGTCAGTTAGCTTAGCATATAGAGGGCAGTTAGCTTAGCATAGAGGAGGCAGTTAGCTTAGCATAAAGAAGGCAGTTAGCTTAGCACAGATGAGGTGGTTAGCTTAACATAGAGGAGACAGTTAGCTTAGCACAGAGAAGGCAGTTAGCTTAGCATAGAGGAGGCAGTTAGCTTAGCACAGAGAAGGCAGTTAGCTTAGCATAGAGGAGGCAGTTAGCTTAGCATAGAGGAGACAGTTAGCTTAGCACAAAGAAGTGAGTTAGCTTAGCATAGAGGAGGCAGTTAGCTTAACATAGAGAGGGTAGTTAGCTTAGCATAGAGGAGGCAGTTAGCTTAGCACAAAGGAGACACTGGTCCATCTCGCTCCATCTTTCCATCACTCGTGAACAAGACACGAGACACTTGAAGATGAACCAAAGTTAGCAAACGTTTAGTTTCAAACGTGGACGTAGCTGCAGAGCGTTAGTGAAGTTTTTGGTCGTTATTAGTTTGATTTCAGTTTAACTTTAAGATTCTGGCTCCAGTCTGTCAGACAGGTTCTTTCCTGCTGAAGGCACTTCACCTTCCCTGGCTCCTCCTGAGCTGGATGGGTTTTTCATTAGTGTGGAGAGCACTCCTTCACCCTTTGGCAAAACTTCCCTTAATGCTCTCATGGGTGAAGCGACACCTCGCTCATAGCCTCGTAATAAGCACCGCTAAAAAAAAAAAACACTGCAGATGATTTGGTGTTGGCCACGAATGCATCTCGAGTTTTTGAGGAGTGAAGGCGCTGACAGGAAGATGATGGAGGGGGGAAAAAAGCCCATTTAATATTCAGCGATGCTTTTAGTTAATGCGTCGAGATTAGACCTTGTGCTTTGAAAGGTTTGTCGATGAAGCCAAATCCTCGAGAGAGAAAAGGACGGACATGTCACGGAGCAACTACACCTGTCGGTGTCCTGACTCGCTCTCTGTACGACGTCTTTCATTATTAATTTAGTGAGACCCGGCTGCCCTCTGCAGCATGTCAAGCAAAGCCGACCACTGGAGGAAGAGTCAGTATGCAGATGAGTGTCTTAATTTGAGTCTGTAGACTAATTACAGCTAACGAGCAATTAACAGATTCAACATCACTTGTATGTACTGTGAGAGGTCAGTTAGTTGCACAGTTGAAGTGCTGATAAAGATTACGTCCTTTCACGTTGGACGCGGCTAACAGTTTCCCTTCGCTTCCAGTCTTTATGCTAAGCTAGGCTAAAAACATCCGGACTCTAAATGTGCAGACACGAGGCTGGTGTCTATCGTTTTTATTCTAAATGTGAGGCTACAGCTGAACACATATCTGTTTTTTTAAAAATATTTTTAGCACTTTTTTTTGTTTTTTTTCAAAACCAATCTTCATTTTTTTTGTTTGCAAACATCAACAACACGACGCAGAACTATGGAGATGAGCGATTTACCTTTTTTTAAATGTATATTTTATCGTGCATTTTCTTAACAAATTGTTGTACAGTTGGAAGTTCTGATAGGATTACTTATTTTCACTTTGGACACGGCTAACAGTTTCCCCCTGCTTCCAGTCTTTATGCTAAGCTAGGCTAAAAACATCTGGACTCCAGCTCTAAATGTGCAGACATGAGAGAGGTGTCCATCTTTTTCTTTGTGTTTGTGTAAAGGTGACTCATTCTTTATTCAGGGCAGCATCCGAATATCCATAGTATCAATACCAAGTCAGTATCTGTATCGGATCGATACTAGCCTGGTGAGATCGATTCTTTACTTTAAGTTCCGCTCTTGTTTGCAAAGCTGCGCTTTCGGCAAAGAGGAAACTTTGCTCCCCCTCCACCCTCTTTTGTATTTAGATGTTGTGCCGTCACGTGACGTGACTTAGACGCGCAAAGCAAACCAACAAGCAAGTTGCTGGCTCAGGTTCATCAGCACACGCAGTGCACGCCTATTTTCAGTTATTTTGTGCATTAAAAGCGGAAAATGTTAATTTGATGCTGTTTTTGAACAAACAAAAACTGTAACCAAAACACAGACTAAAAAAAAAACTAAAGGCTTTAGGGGTCGTTAAGTTGTTTACATATTATTTACATTTTCACCAGTTGTTGTTTTTGTTGTTGAGAATTTTTATTTAATTTTTGTGTGTTTGTGTTTAAATTTTGTGTTTTGTGTGTGCACACGCGTGCACTGCGCGAACCTGATGAACCTGAGCCAGCAAATTAAATAATTTTTGTGTTATTTAATTTTTGTTTGTTTTATTTTGTTTACTGGTTTGCGAGTACTTTAAGATTTTTCTAATAAAGCATTTTCTATTTAATTCTAAACTTTGTCCTATTTCTGTCCTGGGTTTTAACTATTTAATAATAAAAAAGGAAACATCACAAAAAACAGATGAGATTGAGATTTAGCAATTCAATGACACCTCCACCTTATTTATTGAAAGGTATCGGTATCGGCGATACTGGCCCGTATTTACTTTGTATCGGATCGATACCAAAATATGCGGCATCGCACACCACTACTCAAAAAATACATTTCCGTGTGCATGTTAGTGAACACATTCTCTCCCTGGTCAGATCTGTGGCATATGAACACGTAACTTCTACAGCTGAGACAATGTAGCACCAATAATCTCATTATAACGTACACTTACACTGATATTTATTACTTAAGGATAATATTTATCATAACAAACGATCCCTTTAGGTTGATTTTATGCCAGAGTACTAGATTTTGATACTTGATGGTCGTTTGAATCAGTTTACGTTGAGATTTTCTGTCAGTTTGTCCGGTGCACACACCTTCAATTCAGATTTAAAGGGCTACTGTACAGTGAGCTGCAGTAAATGTGTGGACAGACTCACAAAGCTCCACCTGATTCTGTTTCTGTTCCTCACCATTTGTCACGCTTTCTTCCCCCTTACCTGGCAGACCAGGTGTGGTATCGCACAGACACACATGAGACCTCGGAGGTCAGAGGTCAACACCCACAAGTGCTGCTCACTATTCAGTCTGGCAGCATCCGGCGCTGCATTGTGATGGTAAACAGTGGAAATTTATCCTGCGATACCCGTGTTGGGGGGGAGAGGAACTTGGCTGCCTGTCAATGTCTGCTCAGCTGTGATTACACACACACACACACACACACACACACACACACACACACAATGGTTCAGAAAGAGAGAGCGAGTTTCAGAAAATATATTCTCCACGAAAACAACGAAACTGATGCTACACTGACTTGTAATCAGGTGCTGCTGTTAGCAGAAGAAGAAGAAGAAGAGGTTTGTAGGCCAGAGCTGGTGTCGTGCCAGAACAGGAGCTGGACAATACGTACATTAGCGTAATGGGTCGCGTTAGCTGCTCATTTTCAAAGTTATAAATAACTTATTCACTCATGGTGTTTTGCACGTGACGTTATCCACCCAAGACAGGATTTAGATACGTTAGCTGTGCTCGCAATTTGTCTGCGTTAGCAGGCAAGGTAACGTTAGCTTCAGCTAAAACCACAATATGAAATAAATTTATAATATAATAAATAAATAAAATATTAAATTGTATAATATAATATTATAAATTATAATATATATATATATATATGACATTTTTAAAATTAATTTAATTAGATTTTAAAATAGTGTATATATATATATATATATATTTTTTTTTTTTTAACATATTAAAATAAATTAAAATTAAAATAAATTAATAATTTCCCCCTGGGATTATTAAAGTACTTCTGATTCTGATGACAATATATTTCACACGCTTTGCAGTGACGTTAGCTTTGACTTTGGACTGTGTTGTAGTGAGCACTGTTCCTTTGTTGATGTCAACAGACTCACATGTCTAAGCTAACAGTGGCAGTGTCGTGCCAGAACCAGAGCTGGCTTGAGTGACCAATGTAACCGGGCTCAACACCCTTTATGGACATAATGGCAGAGGAGAAGAGAGCGAAGAGGACGCTGACGAAGGAAGCTAAGAAGAGAAAAGGAGAGAGTGAGCGAGCAAGAAGCCGCCGGACAAGAGTAAATGTGGGACTGACTTTTAGTGGTTGGTGAGAGCTTGGTGAAATAAAAGGCTGAAAGACAGACGCCGAGCTGGGCTGACTGCTGCTGGACTAGGCAGTGATATCAGCTGCTGCTGGGTCTGCATAAGTAATGTAATTAGAACAAATACTTGAGTACAGCTGAACATATTTACCACAGTGGGATTACACTCGAAAAATACCAATCCTTACGTAACATTTGGGTTTCTGAAACTTTGAGTTGTAGCTGCTTACATCTTGAACGTGGATTCAATCCGTGCACGCTGTTCTAGCAAATTTCGACTTTTTTAACTGGAGGCAACAAATCACAACAAATACCGACTTCTACACAGTGTTGCTTTGAGACGCACAATATAAATAAAGGATATCGCTCTCTCGGACTCGTGAAAGACGAGAGAAAAGAAAAATAGCGACGACAGGAGCGAGAGAGAGAGACGAGTTAGGAGAGAGCGATGACAGATGGAGAATAAACGGGTTGTGACAGAAGGTATTCATCCCCGGGCATCTGTAAACTAGTCGACCCTGAGCTCCGTCACATTAGCTCACAGAGACACACTCTTTTATTGGCTCGGACAGCTCGCTGTCCACACACACACACACACACACACACACACTGGGCAATCAGAGCCGGACTCCCCGCAAACCTAATGGATTAGGAACGAGCTGCTCTGCTGGGTGACAAAGTGTCTCACCTTGTCCTGCAGTCACTTTATGCAGAATTAGTGTGCTGTTGGATCAGCAGGCAGGACGCTGAGCGCTCTGCAGGCCTGAGCGACGTCAACCCGGGCTGCAGTCAAGACCTGGAGCGAGACCTGAGCTATTCCAGGCAAGCAACAACAAGGTTTAGGAAGGATTAAGAGAAATGTAGCAGCTCTGCGTTAAACCTCCGGGGTTTGGACTAATTAATACATAAAAAGGTTTAAGACAATTACACAATATGCACGCATTGTTTGTACTGTGGACCTGCGGCTGTGAATGCTTTACACTCTGAAAAAACTATTTCTTCTGCCTCTGAAGTAGAAATTTATAAATGAAGACTAAAAAAATCTCTGTCTGTCTGTTGGGGACAAACTCAGAAAATGTTGATTTGGTTTGTTAAGCAGCAGCCAACCTGTTTATTTAGTTGGTCTTCTCGCGTCAGTAAAGATCGGTGGACCGTGAAAACACACGACAGGAAAGAGAATAAATGATGCATAAACATAAAAACCCGGCGCGTGCAGAATGCCACTTCCTACATACAACCTGGTATTTATGAAAACAGAACATGTGGTGACAATGTGTGCCACATGCTGGGGTTTCTGCAGAGAGCTCAGTGTGAGAGAGTCAAGTGGAAACAGAAAAATGAGTCAACAGGGCCGACTGGAGCGCGCGGCACCGCTCTTAAAAATGATGCCGCCGCATTAAACATTCGTCACGGTGACTGCGCTCTCAAACCTGCTTTTAGTGTTTCGTCATCTCCACCTTAAACTTTACTGACATACAGGATTCAGATTTAGCCTAGATCGTTGCTAAAGTAAAGTAGCAACAGAACCGGGCTCAGCAGCCAGACCAGGTTAAAGCCTTGTAGCTAACCGACTCAGTTCTGGAGCCAAACCCGGCAAGAAAACCACCTCTGTAGGCGGCTGTGTTCCCTGATCGTCTGGCCATCGCTGGTTTTCTTTGCTTGTGTTGACTTTGTCCACGTTGAACCTTTTAGCAACGTTTCTTTCCACATATTTCCCAATTCAAGTCCAACATTCACTCAGTTTTTGGTCTCCACCCACTCATGAAAAGCTGTTAAACGCTCCGTCGTGTTCACCACTTAGTCTCATACTGTGTCCGCCTACAGGTCGGTGCCGAGGCAGTGAGAGCGAACCAAAAAAAAAAAAAACAATAGATGTGGGCCGAGACAATGAGCCGGAGCTCGTTATAAAGCTGCAGAGTTGGGCGATAACGACAAGCGACACCTCTCACAGTACACAGTATTTTTATTGTTTTAGAAGTATTTACACGTCATGCAAACGCAGGTTTTACCCACAGACACCTTCTCTGTACTTTCAGTACGTAGAAAAGAACAAGAACGTCTGAATTCCTGCACGTGGAACACTTTCATTTGGTCAAATCCGAGTCACGAGTTTGACGTCTGAGCTGCAGCGTCCTGCTACCTGAACCGCTTTTTAAAAAAAACCCAAGACAGACGTATTTTCCTGCTTCTGTGTTGATTTACAGGTCATGTAAAAAGTTGATGTTTGTTCGGCTCGATGTAAAAACCTCCCCGCCGCCAGCTGTCAGCTGAGCTGAGATTGACAGTCGCCGGGTAGACGTTGGAAATGAAGTGTTGCATGTTTGAAGCAGACTCTCTCCACCAGCGGATAATTCAAAGACCTAATAGAAGTGGTCATCAAAGACGGTGACGGAGACGTCTTTCGAGGACACGCTCGACTTTATTAACATTCGAGTACACTCCCGAGGAGGAACTGCTCGAGGGTTGTGACGATGATTCAGCGTCGGATCTTGTGTAACGGATGCTGCTCCCAGCGTCTACTTCAGAAACCCTTTTTCACCTTTTGGTAACGACGCCGGCCTCATTTCAGACTCACCGCGAGATGCTCCACATACAGTACGCCCGTCGGTTCGAGAGGTTTGAGCGCCGTCGCGGAGAAAGAGAGCGTTCAGGATGCGGAGCTCATATCCTGCCGGCAATCAGCTCGCATTCTGACGGAGGCGTGGATGGCAAAGTGTTTACATCATCCAGCCAGTGTTTGTTTTCATCCTCCGGATTACACCATACAGTGACTCGTGTGTGTGTGTGTGTGTGTGTGTGTGTGTGTGTGGGATGCACATCAACATCTTAAACCGATGAAGACCTTAAATGGCACATGAGCCCAGAAACACTCAATTAGTCCTCCGAGCTGCACATCAGCCGCCGCATCGAAAACGCTCCTTGCTTTTTGCGGATGCTGCTGCATCAGCGGGAAACCTATCCCAGCAGGCTTTGCACTCGTAACACAAACACACACCCACTCACACCCGAGGATTTGAAAAGAATTGTTTTCACGGAGAGGATCTGATCTGCAGAGCGAGCATCGGCAACATTACCTCCCTCCCCTGTGTTCCAGTATTTAAAAGAGGCAAAAAGGGAAAACACGAGCGTTGATTGGGCTTTTGTACTCACTTCAAAATCACACAGCGGCTCCTCTTTTCATATCGCAGCCTCTTCCATTGTTTGCAGTGAGTTTGATTCGCGTTGCCACGAGCGCGCTCGCACGGGAGTCGTTTGCAAAATGTTGCGTTGCCCCCAGCTGAGGCTCAAAGTCACATCCCCAAAGTAAAAGAGTTTTTGTGCGACGCTTTCTCACGCTACAATGACACAAAAGCGTGTGTGTGTGTGACAGACATGGAGGCCTGAAGCCTCACGTGAAAGTTCACACATGATTAATTTAATCAAGCGGCGAGCAGATGGTGATCTCCATCCTCCCTCTTCTCCCCTCAGGTATGAATGATGTGTTTAATGTTTCACACCTGGACGAGTCAGATCTGTACTTTTACGTTTAGGACGGACGACGAGCTCTGAGATCTGAGTCAGAATGATGCATGTACGTCAGTGTCAGATCGCCGTTAATCTGGATTATTCACTTCAAATCTGAAATAGTCAAATATCTTCGATGAGGCCGACGTGCTCTGTGGAAACATGCTAGATGTTACTGATAGTTCACCAACTGGGACATAAAGAGGAGAGTCGAGGCTCTGAAGCACCCGCATGAAGATTTTCATCCCTGCTGCCAAACGCAGAGTTTTAGATTTATTGTTTGAGGTTTTGTTTTCTTAAATATAAAAATATAAGGCGGCTAAAAATAGCAAACACATTTTCAGTTCATGCTTGCCTGGTTACCAGCCTGGCAACCGCTCTTAAAAGTTAGTGTCGAGCCTCTTTGTTGAGGTGATGATGTTCGGATGTGCTACAGAAACGCTCACGTTCACGTTCCTGCAGTGAAGTGCATGTGTGGTACTCAGCCTGACGGGGGAACGGTGAAATTTCTATCTGCGATTTCCTCGTGTAAGCTGACTTATCTAAATTTGTACTCCCTCGCTGTGATAACCCTCACCTCGTTGTTTACCAAGCGGAATAATGCAGAGTGTTTCCTCCGCCTCCCTCCGTTGTCTCCTCACCACGAAGCCTGACAGTTTGCAGATTAAACATCAGAGAGGCAGATTCCATTATCAGACCATTTCCCTCCTTTACCACACTAACAACCTTTTAAAACCATCAGCTGTTATTTTCTCCCCCATCTCGCTGTCGTTATAGTGTGATGGCCTCTGCGATGACTGTTATTCCTCTGTGTGTATGTGTGTGTGTGTGTGTGAATACAATGGATTGTTTCACTCTGCAGCCTTGCCAAAAACATTATCCATCAGATGCACACACATACATGTTGGGATGGGATGGGATGGGGCGTAATCTTTGTCTTGATCGCAGCTTGACTCCTTGGTTCTCCGAGTCGTCCACTTCCAGAAATCAATACAGATTTAGTGGGTCTTCCCGTAAGTCCATACGTCTCTCTGCAGCGGCAGACGGCTCCACTGCTCCGCTAATTACATTACAGCACTACAGATAAGGTTTCATTGTCTCGTACGGGTGGATGAGCCGGACAATGAAAGCGCCATTAAAAAGCATTTCTTGGAAGGAGAGATGTAAAAACAAAAAAACAAAAACATTATGATGTCAGGCTCATTCAAAAAAAAAGGTTGCAAAACATGAACTGGACACTTCATTGGGTAGACGTGAGGTGATCCGATCAATGACGTCACACACAGGTTTCCGAAGCGCCATTGTGAAACTCGTGTTTCATGTGGTCGCCATATCGGTAGTCCTGTAGCCTCTTGGCTAATCAAAAGATCGCCATCGACGTGGATCATCGGTCAACCTCAGGCGAGATGAATGATGCCTGGTTGCTCATTGGCTGCTGAGCCCAATGGGTCGGTAAACTAAACTTAAAACGCACCAAAAGTTCAGTCGTTTGTTCTTTTAGAGAAAATATAAAGTCAACAGTTCCGCATCAGCGTCATCCATCATGGTTGTTTACACGGCCAATAAGGTCACGCTCCTCTGTACGGTACCACAAAGATCCACAGGTACTCACCCAACGGTCATTTTGGGAGTCATTGGGAATCAACCTACTCAGTTGTTTCGGTACAAGGACGTGTTGCATGAACAGATTGTCTTCAGTCAATGAACGCACCAATACGAGTTGTTCTAAAAGTTAAATGATGCTCGCAAACGCTAACACAAATAACGTTGGCCAGAAGGGCAGCAATAAATCTGGTTTTATTAAAGTCGATACAGATTTTAGAAAAAATAACATCAGATTTCTCCTGTTGTGGTCGTAACTAATCACTTTGGTCCAGACTGAAATATCTCAACAACCACTGGATGCCGTGCACAGATGATAAAATCTAATGACTCCGGTAATCCCCTGACTTTTCCTCCAGCGCTGCCATGCTGTGAAATATCTCATCTAGCATTTACCATATGGATTGGCTTTTTGAATTTTGTAGACATTCACGGTTCCCAGACGGTGTGTCCTCAAGATCCCCTGACCTTTATTCTAACACCACACTGGGTTGACATTTGTGCTTTTTAAGTGAAATGTCTCAACAGCTATCGAATGGATTGTCATGAAAACTGGTGCTTGCAGTCAGGATGGATTAGATGATCCCTTAAGTTTTCATTGAGTGCCACCTTCAGGTCGTAAATGTTACTTGTCCGAAACCTTCAAAACTTTGCCATCATTCTCAGCTGTGCTCTGTGTCTCCGTCACTCCTCGATATCTCTTTGGAGGTTGGAGTCTAGACCGATTTTAGGATTAGCTGGGAGGTGGAAGAGGCAACGAACATGGTGGCAGCCAGAGTCACAGATTTCGAGCTTCAAAATGGCTCTACGGAAACCTTTGGGTGACGTCACACGTACGTCGTCTGTTCTTTATGCTGTCAGTGGTCCATGGACATTTTAGTTCCAGACTAAATACGAATTAGTCTTGTGATGTCAGGCAAGATATTTCAGCTTAGTAACTTTATTCCTTTAGTGACTTTAAGTAAGAATAAATATGTGTTCTGAGAGAAAGTATTATTAACCATCCAGCCAAATTTAAATGATTAAAAATAACAACCAGTTTATGAAATTAGGTGTCAAAATCGGTATAAAATCGGCATTCCCCTATATGCTCAGGGTGGCCTCAGCGTGTCATCGAGCCGCCCTTTAAGGACCGCCCACAAAATCCTGGACGGAAAACTGGTGAAAAACTGTTTGAACCTCAAACTCCACATTTCAGTAACATATCGTTTAAAGTCTTTTAACGTGTTTTAAGCAACTGTTTTACAACATATTTAATATATTTTGAAAGAAATCTCAGGATTGCCTTTACACGGTTTTTAAAGGCAAACAGTATCAGATACAGAAACTTTCATAGTTGTGAGAAAAAATGTTTTCATCGACTCTTCATACTGTTATTTTAGTATAGCACACACTACACTATCGAACCATTATTAATCCTGCTTACAAAGCTCATAATTAGATTAATTAATTTCTCCTTCGGACAGAAATACAGTAGCTATTGTTGAACACAAAACTCAACTTCATTGGAACTGCAGTACACATTACGATATAGTCTGGAACTAAGCAAAGGAAATATACAGAAATGGAAGTTTTGTATGTTAAAGTTCAAGCGCAGTGAAGATGAGCCGAGTCACGACTCAATTCAGACAAAGACAAAAGGTGATTTCACAACAATACGTCTTGGTTGAAAGGAATAAATAAATTAGATTCAGAGAAATGTCATCTTTATGCAAATGAATGACTTCCCACACAACAATGATCAGGCATCCCTCACTTGAGATATATATCAGCTGTGCTGCTGTGCGGCCGTTTAAAATATGCATCAAAACAGATTGGAAAGGTTTTTTTTTCTTTCTTTTTTTATCTCCGTACAAGACATTTGCATTTGCGGCCGCCTGTTTGCTCTAACAGCACAATATGTTTGACTTCTGGGAGCGTAATCAGAGGAACAGAGGGGCATACGTGGTTTCTAAAAAAAAAAAACACCCTGTTACTGCTACTTGAGGAAGCCAATTAGTAGACAGCAGGAGAACAGCAGGTTTGCTGCCACAAGGGAAGGGTGGAGGAGGTGAGGAAGGAAGAGAAGGGGGAGGCGTTCAATATAAGCTACATCCTATCTGTTCTCTGCATAGTAAAGAGTTAAACTGCCAGTGCAACATACTGAAAATAAAAAGGTTCAGTCTTGTCCGTTACCGTCCACGCCAGGCGAGGTTGATAAAGGTTAAAGGGGTGTTTGTAACCCGGGGAAAGTGGAAAAGGTGGTGACACTCAACAACAACAAAGGTGAACAACATCAAAGATGGCCGAGGATTTAGGAGTTGTTTGGCAGTCACAGCGGGGCAGGACTAAAAAAAAAGAGCTCAGGCAGCCGAGCCCCTGAAACCAAACACAGTGAAATAGCTGACGACAAGGCACGGACACTGAAAACAAAAGGCACAAATCCACAAGAGAGACGGCAACGCTACAAACAATGCAACACGTCCTCATACCGAAACAACTGGATAGGTCAATCACCAATGACAGTGATCCCAAAAACAAACTGCAGTTCCTCAAACGTCCACCTGAGGCTGGCTCCAGAAGTGAGTCAGTCTCCATAAGTCCCCATGTTCAAAACTTCACAGCAGAAATAAACATGTTTACAGCCTGGTACAAAAAACAGTTTTGGTCTCTGTAGCTAATTTCCCCGTTCATGACAACTGTACTGAGGGTGAATTTATATACAACTCACCTGTTCACATTATATTAAGGCTTAAAGTTATGCAGGATTAAGAGCGTGGACCACCAACGATCTCTGTCTTTGCTGTCTTTTAGATCAGCTGACACACAAGTACAGCTGAGGCTGCTCGGAATATCATTAGTGAAACATTTGATGAAAAGTTATTTATCCCAACATAGGGTGCCAAATATCAAGACGAAACATCCGGTACTCAACGTCATGGTGACCCCACAAGGTCAGGGATCAACACAACCAGTTAAGACCGTTGATGTCTGCCCTGAATTTCATGGCAACCTACTCAATGGTGTTGAGATACTTGAGTCTTTAAATAGGTGCAATGTGCAACCAATGACAAAGGTTCGCTTCGAAGAGTCACAAGCCAAAACGGTCGGGTTCACATTGATGTCACTGCTTTCTTACTTGTTCTTCATTAAGCTTCTGATAGCCACTTTGCTTGTAAAGAGTTGGCACCATTGCCAGTGAGCTTTAAAAAAAAAAAAAGTATGCTCGCTGCTTATTGTTGAGTCTGAAGCCAACGCAGCACTTTCTTCATTTTGCCAACTTGCCCTTTCGTCCTAAGAACCTGCCAAAATTAATTTCTGCTTTAAGTATTTGGCTGTTCAAACTACGCCCCATGCCCTGATTTATTAAGCCCACAATGGGCTTATCCCTTGTTGGTTCTCACATAAGAGTACTAATTTAGTAAAAATAAGTCATAGCTCGAGGGTGAGACTAAAATTCTCACATGGGTATCTCACAAAAGGACACGAGCACCCAAACTAACTGTGTTAGAAATCCGCCCAGGAGCCGTTTCACTGATTTGTGTGAAACCAGCAACCTCGCTGGCAGCGTTTCTGCCTCGGATGCCGACTTTACTTCAATGAAGTTATTTTATAAAACCCACTTCTTGGATTATTATTATGCTGAGGCACAATGCACGGTCAGGAGTTTGAAATGAATATCCCCTGCACAAACAGGCATGCCATTTGCTGGCAAATGAAAATATTGAAAATATGAATTCTCCTTTGACTCTGCAGATCAATCACATAAACATCCAGCGAGGCTTTCTCTGTGTGTGTTTGTGTGTGTGTGTGCACACTGGTGAGGTTTATGTGTTCAGCCCCGACCTATAATATCCATCACAGCCTCTCGTAGTCATGCTAATCACAGTGACAAGGTTCCAACATGAGTCACACCCACTCTCATTTCAGCTGCCAACACGAGCGCATAAATCACGGGCGGTATATGACATAACTCTCTGGAGCTAATAAAAAGGCTTGACATTAGTTAAGCTGCTCATTTCCCCCGTGGCACAAAACGGGCCGTATTAAATCTATAGAGGACTGATCAATATCAGAGAGCCACTGATTACTTAAGGTGCTGAGATTACCGACTTACCGGGTCACTTAGTTTTAGGACAAGAACTTTGCACTGACTGAAACTTTATGTTAGCTGCAGATAACACCAGAGTTTCCTGATGGAGAGTGAAGTAAACTGTTGCCAACTGTAGCTGCTGTTAGCCCAGTTTGTTAGCCAGGCTGCTTGGACAGTGAGCTCAGAGCACCGGGAGGGAGAGAAGAAGAGGTTTACAGGAATACATATGGGGTGTCGTGTCAGAACAGGAGCTGAGCAATGCAAACGTTAGCTGCTCATTTGCCAAGCTATAAATAACTTATCCACTCATAGTGTTTTGCTAGCGATAACGTTAGCCAGCAAAGCAGAAGTCTGCATGAATTAGCTGACGTTATCCACCCGGGACAGGATTTTGATACGTTACCGTTAGCTTCAGGTAAAACCACAATATCACAATATATATCACATGTTTTGCAGTAACGTTAGCTTTGACTTTGGACTCTGCTTTGTTAGCTGCTTTAAGCTGATGTTAGCTAAGTTTGTTAGCTACTGTTAGCTCAGTTTGTTAGCTACTGTTAGCTTATGTTAGCTCAGTTTGTTAGCTGCTGTTAGCTAATGTTAGCTCAGTCTGTTAGCTTATGTTAGCTCAGTTTGTTAGCTGCTGTTAGCTAATGTTAGCTCAGTTTGTTAGCTGCTGTTAGCTAATGTTAGCTCAGTTTGTTAGTTACTGTTAGCTTATGTTAGCTCAGTTTGTTAGCTGCTGTTAGCTAATGTTAGCTCAGTTTTCTAGCTGCTGTTAGCTAGTGTTAGCTCAGTTTGTTAGCTACTGTTAGCTTATGTTAGCTCAGTTTGTTAGCTACTGTTAGCTTATGTTAGCTCAGTTTGTTAGCTGCTGTTAGCAAATGTTAGCTCAGTTTGTTAGCTCATGTTAGCTCAGTTTGTTAGCTGCTGTTAGCTTATGTTAGCTCAGTTTGTTAGCTACTGTTAGCTCATGTCAGCTCAGTCTGTTAGCTGCTGTTAGCTCATGTTAGCTCAGTTTGTTAGCTGTGAGCTCAGAGCACCAGAGAAGTGTTAGTGTTTGTACCACAGGTGTTTTGGACCACCGGGAAGAAGAAGAAGAAGAAGAAGAAGAGGTTTATGGGTGAATGCTGATGGGTGAGTGGAGCTGTTGTCGTGCCAGAACAGGAGCTGGGAAATACATTTGTTAATATCATGGATCACGTCAGCTATAACTCGTCCACTCATAGTGTTTTGCTAGTGATAACGTTAGCAAGCAAAGCAGGAGTCTGCATGAATTAGCTGACGTTATCCACCCGGGACAAGATTTTAATATGTTAACGTTAGCTTCAGCTAAAACCACAATATCACAATATATCTGACACGCTCTGCAGTAACGTTAGCTTTGACTTTGGACTCTGCGTTGTAGTGGATGCCGGACGTTTGTTGATGTTAACGGACTTGCATGTCTGAGCTAACGTTAGCTAGTATTGCACACTGTCCGTTAGCAAAGGAGATTTGGACCAGAGCCGGACAACCGGGCTCAGCAGCCTCTACGGACATAATGGCAGAGGAGAAGAGAGCGAAGAGGACTAGTAAGTAACATTAGCTGGCTGCTGTGTCTTGTGTTGTTGACCTTGTTGAGCAAAGCTGTCGAGTTTTTAATCAGAACAAATACTCGCGTACAGCTGAACATACTGACCACAGTGGGTAAAATACAGATTCTTACGTAACATCTGGGTTCGAAGTTTCTGAAACTTTGAGTTGTTGCTGCTTACATGTTGAACGTGGATTCAATCCGTGCACGGCGTTCTCGTTAGTGAACTCACTCTGCCACAAATCTGAATTTCTTTTTTTAACGTGTGCCAATAACGAGCCGCTGCTGGTCAAGACGTGTCGAAGGAGGAATTTTAATGTTGCTGCACGTCCCACTGTTTGCAGACGGAGTCGGATAAAGGTTATGGAGCACTCTATGCTGCTCTGACATTTGCAGTGCCTTATATATATTTCTTTCTTTCTTTCTTTCTTTCTTTCTTTCAGCTCTCAGTGAAAATGCCACAGTGTGTTCTGGGCATTGTAACATCACAATGACCCGAGCCGTGCTGTGATCTCAGTATCGCTCTTCTGTCTGGAGATCCGAGTAAGTTTCCTCATGTGGCGCTGACGATGGCTTTCCGGTGGCACGTAGGCTGTGACATTACCCGCGAGGGCATCCGAACAAGTCCTGCTGTGGATTTAGCCCAAGCTGCGCACATTTCAGCACAGAACATGATGTATGAACCACATCAGATGTAACAGGAGGACGATGTCTCGTGTTCTGGCTGTTGCTGAATCATGGTGTTATTTCTTGGAGCTGGAGGGCGGATGCAGAGCATCAGAAGGACGTTGTGTGGTCACTAAAAGGGTAGCGTTAGGCAGGAATATGATTCACAATGACAAGGTGACTGCTACTGGCCTTCAGAAAACAAAACTCTCCTCATTATTCGGCACATTTCATTACTTGGAAACAACAAATTTCCTTTCCTTCTTCCCTTCCTGTCGCCCTGGGGCTGTTCTTCACTTTGTTGGTTCGTGTAGTTCTTCATCTCGCGCTCTGATCACCGATCTGAGGTTTACTTCTGTCTAAACATTGTTTATCACAGACTTTCCTCAGTACCCACAGCAGTTTTTGTTCCAGCCGTTCGGAAAAAAACAAAAGCAAGTCTTGTCTGTTCGAGCAGTCTTGTCACTCGTTCCTCTCTCTCTCTCTCTTGCTCTGATTCATCTGCATGAAAGACAGCTGGGAATATCTGACAGCCACTCCGGGTCAGTGGACTGGTACTTTGCTGCATGTTGTGTTTGTGAGACAGAGAGACGAGGAGGGGGAATGCTCCAGGCAGCTCGGTGTCCTTGGCTGAAACCACCAGAAACAAACAAACAGACTTCGATTCCAAACTCAGAGGATGTGACTGTGGCAAAGATGGAAATATGTGGATCATCTGAGACCTGAGGCGGGTCGGGTCTGTAACAACACCCACCTGTCAATCAAAGCGTCCACGCTCTTAACCCTGCATAACTTTAAGCCTTAATATAATGTGAACAGGTGAGTTGTATATAAATTCACCCTCAGTACAGTTGTCATGAACGGGGAAATTAGCTACAGAGACCAAAACTGTTTTTTGTACCAGTGAGGTGTCTGCACATAGATGCATAGTTACCTACTAACATTAGTATTTTTGACTACATATGGTTTACATGAAGATACTTGGTTTGTCACAGTAGCTGTTATCTTAAGGTCATCTGGACTTTGAGGTAATTTAGATAGAAAGGTACTTCGGGTCCCAAATGGTGTTTTTTTCCTGTATCTATCTCCATTTACAAGGTTGAGGAAGAGATCAGGTGAAGAGATCAAAGAGCCATTTGTTGGGGCATCCCAGGAGAGGAGTCTCTCTCTCTTTCTCTGGCCTTTTATGACACAAGAGTCATAAACATTGTTTATTTTGAATGCCATTTTTCTGGAGCTCATCCATGGTATATAAGAGCTTGCCCTGTATAGTTCGGGGAGAGTCTCTCATCATTCGGCCAGGAGCTCTCCACGTAGTTTTATATTGTTACGCTACTGAACTTGTTTTCAAAAACTTGTTATACAACTAAGACAGTGTCGGCGGAACTTCTCTTCAAACATCAGCATCACCACCGAAAATACACTACACCAGGCTGTTAGGGCTGCCACAAACGATTATTTTGATAGTCGACTAATCACCGATTATTTTTTCGATTAGTCGACTAATCGGATCATACGTAAATTGAGTGTCCCGGAGGATGGCGGTGGGCGGGCGCGGCTTGGTAAAGCTCGCAGACAGAGCCACCTTCGCCCCCGAGTCTTTCCATGCCGACCCAGAGCCGCCGTGGAGGAAATGCCCCCCGCGGAAGCCAGCGAGCGCCGGGGAGAGGTCCCATGAGGGGATCCTCCCGCACCGTGCTGCCGTCCCTGACCCGCTGAGTTGAATCCCCCGGGCAGACTGCGCGGAAGTTGCGGAAAAATTGCAGAGATTGGTTAAAATGGCAACACCGCCCTGAATTCACGGGGATTCACTGAAGTTGCGTTGAAGTTGCAAATCGCAACATCGTGAATTCCTGGAGGGTCTGTGTTATGGTATCATTTACAGTACAGTCAGGCCTGACGCCAATTACCACTACTGCGCATGTGTGTAGGGGTGTGTGTGTGTGTGTGACAGGAAGGCAGACGTGGCAGTGGAAGCTGCAGCCACAGTTTCGAGAAAAAGCAAAGTAAAAAAAACAAAAAATGATGCGTCGACTACTAAATTAGTTGTGTAGACGATTTTGTTCGTCGACATAATCCTGACTAATCGTGGCAGTCCTACAGGCTGTAAACATGTTTATTTCTGCTGTGAAGTTGGACATTTGAACATGGGGACTTATGGAGACTGACTCACTGCTGGACCTCCAAGGCAACCAACGCTCTCTGATGTCACATGCTATGCTCGGCTGAATTATAACTCCCTCCTGTGTTTGCTTTAAGAAAACTAATTTTAATTCACAGTTGCACCACACACAAGCCCGGCAACGACAATGTGAAAAGTTGCCTGTGTGATTGCTGTGAAATAATGATCCTGCTATATTCAGAGAGAGTTTTAATTTGAAAGTTTTGCCATTGAAGAACTTAATTTGTGGATTGTGAGAGGCTGCACAGCCGAGCCCATAACCAAATTAATAAGATGAAATGCAATAAAATGATTTTTTCGTTTCTATGTTGGAGCAGTCACATTATTAAAGCATAGTTCTGATCTGTCATATTAACACTGAACTCAGAGAGAAACTGCTGCAGTCTGCCAACAGCATTTCACACACTCGCAGATGCAACTCATTTCTGATCATTCACACTTTGGAATAACAGATCCTAAATTAAATTCTTGAATTAATGGATTTAAAACTTTCGGCTAATGGAGCGCAGGTCAGCCGCATCCACTGGTCATGTGACACACCGTTAAATTCTAATTTAAGGTCCTTAAAGCAGATTTTATTAGTACAGAGAGGTTTAACTGAGAAGTGAACCAATGCTTTTGTGCTAACTGATGTACGCACTGAACTATCTTTAGATAAAATGTTGGTGGTTAACCTCTTGTTGATTCTGGAACCCACAACAATGACGTGAAGTTAATTAGTTAAATTAGGTTTAGGAGTGTCCACACCACTAATCGCCTGTCAAGATACTTCATCCTCCCTTTCCTCCTTTCCTTCATCCTTTCCTATTTAATCACACTGTTCTCCCAGACATACACGAATCATTCACCTGTCCTATATGTCCAATAAACCTTTAAAGGTCCGCTGTATACGATTTAGTGGCATGCAGCAGCGTACTGATCCAAACCCTGCTGCGTCATGGTTTCCTTGTAGGCATGAAGGAGAAGCTACAGTGGTCATGAAATGTACGGAAAATACGAATATCTAGAGTCAGTGTTCAGTTTGTCCGTCCTTCCCTCCGTGGACCCTCGAAGTCTGTAGATATAAAAGTCTCATTCCAAGGTAACAAACATTATTATTCTTATCTTCAGGTGATTATACACTAATGAAAACATAGTTGTGAACATTAGAGCGCCCTAAACCTGACACACTAGACCTTCATTAGATTAATCTGAACTATGAGTAATCTCAGTATTTCCATATTTACAGTAATGCCTCTCAAAGCTGCATCTACCGCTAAAGACAATGAAATCACGTCCTTCATCTTAATTTCCATTGACGAGAGGAGTCCAGTGTTTACACTTCAACACAGGTCGTCCACGACTGCCGGTCATGTGCTTCGTAAAGCCAGCTCTCATTACCCAGCAGAACCTTTTCAACCTCATCTTTTTGTGGTTGCAAATAATGTCATATTTGACTGCATACAATATTCATTTAAAAACATGCGCAACAGCAACAGCAAATATTTCTGACTCCTACAGAACGCCGAAAATAGATCCACCAAAAATACTCTAATATGAAAACTTAATATTGTCAAAACACAATGCTGTGTAACCTCATTGCCTTCCCTCCCTCCCTGTCTTATACCCAAGATATAAAATGAAATCTTGGCTTAAAATAATTAACCTAACGGTTAAACTCAGAGCTAAGTCGAAGGATGTATTACCAACCAATCAAAACAGGAAATTGCCCCTTGGCCTGAGACGTTCAGGGGCACTGGAAGATAATTTAATTAAACATTTGTTGAAGAGCGAGCACCACTAAAGCAAACTTGATGGATTTTATATACTCGTCTGTGGCGAATCAAGCTATTGAGTTGTATCATGGGAAATGTAGGATGCAGAGTCTACAGACTGTACATCAGGATATTTCTGTCTCCGCTGTATTGATTTGTACAATTCTTTCCGAAGCATGCTCGTGGCACAGCCCGAGGGACGGCGATGTCTGTCTGTTTGTCAGTCCTGTCAAACAGTCCTGACACCGCGTGGACTGGCACAAAACTTCATGGTTCCCGAATGATTTGTCCTCATCGACTCCACAACTGAATGATATAAGTCTAGTGATGGCCTGAGTTTTTATGTAGAGATACCATCAGGAACAAACAACAGTACAGCTACATGAGCTACATGGAAAAGTCAGTGTGACCCTGTCAGTCCTCCTTGACGACTCTTTGGCAAACACTCCCCCAGAAAACAACCTCTGTCTGGGCAGTGAGAGCCGGTTAAGTCCTGCTGTTTATCTACAGAGAATATGTGACACCCACATTGTTATAATAAACTACAGTAATGTGGTAGTAGGTAGTGTCTTTGGCAACTTGTACGAGAAAAACATCCTCCCTGCCGACTCTTTGGCGAACTGTCCACCCCGAAAACAGCCGGTCAAATCCCATTGTTTATCTACAGTGATTATGTCATGAAACATGGAGCAGTAATGTGGTAGTATTGTGTGTCTTTGGCAGCTTAGATGAGAAAAGATCTTTGATTTTATGTGGAAAAGTTGGAGTGAACCGGCCAGTCCTCCCTGACGACTCTTCGGCAAACACTCCCCCAGAAAACAGCCTCTGTCTGGGCAGTGAGAGCCGGTCAAGTTGCTCTGTTTACTGATGATGATCATATGATGTGAGCAAAACACTTGAACTCGACTCTTTCCGCTTTGCACGTTGGGTCAGGATTTCTATCACAGCACAATCTTACAGCTTGCAGAAGGTTGTAAACCAGTGGACGCTTTGTCAGCTGAGACATTTTTAGATTTACAAGGAAACCAGGTGGAAACCCGGGAAGAAAAACACCATAGATATCAACGTTATGATGTATATTTCTGGTTCTGGTCATTAATGACAACTTAAACTATCTACAATACAAAGATCAGAACTTAATTTTCCATGTTTTGTACACAGTGTAGGCTGAATCACTGCTGCATTATGATATGAGACAGACGTGCACAGCCCCAAAACGTTGCGCTGGTTGTAGCTTTTAATGAATCTCTGAGTGTTTAAACAGTTGCCGCTCCTGTTCCACAGTATATTCAGGTTTACACACGAGTGTTCAGACTCCTGAAAACCCAACAGCAAACACAAGCGCACCTCGCGGCCGCTGCTCTGTGACGCTGAATCAATACAAAGCTGAATATAATGAATAAGAAAGGAGGCGGCAGAAGACTCACGGTTATTCCACCGGGTCTGAGACACAGTTTGGTTCCACAAAGTAATTTGGAAATAAAAATTCAAACACTCTCTGAATCCCATCTTGCAGGCAGGGTTGTGTAGGTTCCTATTCATTTATCACACAGTGTATTTATATCACAAATCCTCGCATTTGTACCAAAGTCACATAAGACCTCCCAAACAAACTCCACAGAGGGAGTTCCTCTTGTATTCTGACAAAACTGCAGATATTAAATATAAACCGCACAGCTGATGACCTGTGTAATACATAAAACCTTTGTTACTATGATAAAATACTATTAAGTATTCAGTATTCATCGTAGAGTACTTAGTCTCCCTGCTCCACAGCACAATGACAGCAGAGGGTCGGGGCGGCTGCAGTGATATTAAATCATTTAGATAATGTGTTGACCCGAGGGGAGCACACACACAGATGACCTCAGCGGTACCGATAGCAGGAAGAGAGAGGATGTGACCGGACAGTCAATACACACCACTCACACACACACACACACACACAAACATGCATAGACATACATCTCAAGGAAGAGAAAGAAGAAAGAAGGACTTCCACCTCCAGAGGGATTCATGTATTATTCATTTCTGGTGCTGGTCTCGGTTTATTTAGAAACAGGACCTGGCCGGAGCTGCTTTCTGCCTCCACTGTTAAAAAAGTCCGACTGAACTAAAAAGGCAGATCTGAAGGTGTTGATTAAATATTAAAACATAGTCTCAGTTTGTCCAGGTTTTTAGATATCTGTTCTATGGAATAATAGATCTGTGAAGACTCTACTGGTTTGAAAGAGGAGTCAAAGAGGTCATCTACGTAGAGAAACCTCAGACATCACTTATCTCCAGCCTACGATGCCGTCCTTACAACCATTCCCAGGAGACTCAACAACAATTCACACTTGACCTCATGTGACGCCAACAACCATTGTCCACATCGGAGCTCAGGTGACCTGAAAGACTCTGATGACAGTCGTCACGACAACAACGAGCACTAACGAACCGACCGTTGCTGTCGGAGAAGGACGTCTGAAGCGCCCTGCTAAACCTGCCACCGCAACCCAACCTCGGATAAGCGTAGGAAAGTGGATGGATGGAAATAGGATTCAAATATTCAGAATCTCAGAGGGACGATGGAGATGTCTCAGTGGAGAACCTCATATTACTTCATGGGCTTCATGAGTTTTTGTCACCGTTCACCATAAACGCATCACGACTTTCCCCACCAGGTACTCGCAGCTCCATCAGTATGGACAGGAGGCGCACACGTCAGCACCGCTGCGTGTTTTATTAATAATTTCTTCATTTCATTCCCTTGGCGCTGTATACTGGGGATTATTCACCAGGTTGCTTCAAACTTCACGTCCAGCTGTCACCGATGACGAGCTCGGGCTCCATGCAGGCACACGCTACTTATTTTAGGCTATCATTAGTCATATATATCCACTGTGTGTGTGTGTGTGGGACGAGTAAGAGGGTGGAAACTCGCCTCATTAATAACAGAATGAATTAGCCATGGTTGGTAAGGTTAGGGCTGGTGTATTCATTTCATTATGGCTCATGGTGAAGGATGGAAGGTGTTAAAGTAAAAACCTCAGATCTTAAACTAAACCACCTGGAGCCCAAATTTAAGATGGTTAAAGTTCATGTAAAGTCAGAATAAGTATGAGTTCTGCAGAAAGTGTTCATAATCATCCTGCCAAGTTTATAAAATTACTGTGCGAGACACTCTGAGCTGAGATGAATTTATCTGTCTCTCTGCTCAGGGTGGCCTCAGCGTGTCATCGAGCCACCCTTTAAGGACCGCCCACAAAATCCTGAAAATGAAAACAGGTGAAAAACAGTTTGAACCTCTAACTCCAGTAACTCTAGTAATATATCGTTCTTTTCACGTGTTTTCAATCATTATTTTACAACATATTTAATATGATTGGAATGAAATCTCAAAATTGCCTTAATATGGACTTAAGAGTCCGTTAGAACATCTGCACCAACCCGCCGGTCCAGCTCATACTCCACTTTCCAATCACTCGTGACCCTGAGACACTTGAACTCCTTCACCTGGGGCAGTGATATATATCGCACACGTCTTTTCACATGTTTTCAATCATTATTTTCCAACATATTTATTGTGTTTGAAAGAAATCACCCGGTTGTTTTTAATGAGTGTGAACCGGTGTGTATCCTTTTACAGAGTTAGGAGAGACTAGAGAGGCCGTGGATTTTTTAAACTTTGTTTGAGAATGAAACAAATTGGATCAAAACAGCAATTTAACCGCACAAAACTCCACTGAAACGGACACAAATGAAATCCCCTTAGGCCGCGGTCGTGGCAGCCTCGTTTGCAGCCAGGGGAATCCTGTTTGCATCCACACAGCAGTCGCTTCTTAACCTGGATCAGGACTGGGTCAGAAAGAAACTCGGCTAAGCTCTGACTCCAATTAAAATAAACCTGCTGAAGAAGCCCGGCTCACTCCCGTAATGAAACCGAGGCATGGAAACAAACTGCAGCGCTCGCTGTCTCTATTAGTTTCCACCATCTGCAGAGCTTCAGACTCACGCCGCGTTATGAATTGGCTGACTTAATTAAGACAAGTGTAAATCTCATAAGTGATGTACAGTAGAGGTGTGTGTGTGTGTGTGTGGGATGGAATAACAGGCTCCGTGATGCCTCACATCACGGCAAATGAGGCGCAGTACATCCAAACCTACGACATCCGTACACAAACACTACCTCACTCTCTCTCGCAGCACTCCTGACAGGCCTGGTGGTATATTTATGATCCCAGTCCTGGCACCATCAGCACATTTCCAGTACAGAATGCATCTCCAGCAGCTACAACCTGGCACTCCGACGTCCAGGATTCATTAGTCTGAAAATTAGAATGGCCTGTAACATCAGGAAATTTGTCCAAAGCGCCAAGAGGAACACACAGCGATCCTCATTTCAAGTCATTTTACTTTATTTATATATTATTGTCATAAAGGGCGAGGGACTGATAGCTAATGATAATATTTTTTATACTGTAATCAATATTTTTTTATGCTTAAAGTGAATCATGTAATGTGGAAGACGTCAAACAGCGACAAACCCACAAATCTTCCTCTTAATAAACTCGTTTCCAGCCACAGCAGGCAGCTCGTTCGCAGAAAAACAAAGCAGCATCTTCCGAGGTGTCCCAGAAACAAACTTGCAGTTCCTCTAACGTCCACTTGAGGCTGGCTCCAGAAGTGAGTCAGTCTCCATAAGTCCCCATGTCCAAATGTCCAACTTCACAGCAGAAATAAACATGTTTACAGCCTGGTACAAAAAACTGTTTTGGTCTCTGTAGCTAATTTCCCCGTTCATGACAACTGTACTGAGGGTGAATTTATATACAACTCACCTGTTCACATTATATTAAGGCTTAAAGTTATGCAGGATTAAGAGCGTGGACGCTTTGATTGACAGGTGTTGTTACAGGTGACTTTGCGTCATTCAGTCCGCCTCAGGTCCGACGATGATCCACGGAGGTGGAAGTGGCAGGATTACCAACATCCTAACACGCTGTCAGTCTCACACCAGGCCAAGTGAAGCTGCAGCAGCAGCCCTGAATTGTAACGATAAAGTTTGTGTCGTGTCTTCCTTTTTAAAAGTTACATATTCTCACTTTAACTAGGCGACTAGTAGCTGCTGGTGTTGTGCATCACGGCGAGGACAGATTGGGGCTGGGGGAAAAGATTCAGGCTGGAGTTTGGTCTGGATTAAGACTGCCTGACTGGGCTGCTTGGTGCCTTCAGCTGAGAGCAGCTGATGCGTACGGTAACAACAAAAAAAAGAGCAGGCTGATGTTTTCCAAGTAATAATTAGGGCTCCAAATGTGGACTGTGTGGTTTCAGAGCTACAGTAAATCAGGATAATGAGCCTCAATAATGATATTTGCACTTTCCAGTACGATGGACGTGGTGTTGGCATGCGGCAGGTTTAACATTCATACAGTAACTCTATTAAAAATGACAAAGAATGATGTGTTGTCTCATAAAAGGTGACATCAGACAGGAAGCAGCGTTTACCAGCCACCTATGAGAACTCGATACAAGTCAAATTTTGCCTGGGCCTCCGACAGGTAGGTGCCAGAACGCAGCAACGCTAACGCAGGAAGACCAGGGGTACAGTCGAATAGTCAACAAAATAACCTCCTAAGTTCTTTCCTAACCACTTTTCCTTGACCTCAATGGAAAACGTCCCGAAGCCAAGGAAAGATGTGAAGGAGAATTCATGAAGACGACAGCAGTGGTCAGAGAATCCGACTGCACTTAGATTACGTCATTATGCAGCGGTAAATGTTATTGACGTGATCTGTGGTAAAACTACAAAGTCCAGAAGATGGACTACAAAACTCTCATCTAGATACTCCCCGCGCGCTCTGACCGTGTTGTTTCATGCAGGGAATATAAACGTGGACAACCCGGTGAAAGATCTGACTTCATTTGACTTCTGTGACAGGTTGATAATGAAGAGTTTGTCACGCTGGTATGGTCGCTCACCCTCCTGTCCACTCATATAGAAACATACAAACAAAGATAGATGATTAATCAACGACGGTAACTTCATGATGATCTGCAGGACGCTGGATGTCCCAGTTACAAACAGTTTTTGCTCTGTGTGTGTGACAGGTTTCATCGTCCGCTGTGGGACGGCATCACCTCCTTTCCTTTGGTAAAGGATGGTCCGGTGTATCCTAGGCTAAAGGAGATAACAAAGGAAGCACCGAAGCTCCTTTCCTTAACAGTTATAGGATTCAAACAGCTACGTTAATACTTCATTATAACGTAGACGCTCGTATCACGACGGTAGAAGAAGCTACAAGGATTGAAACGGCACATGAAGTGTGTAAACGCAGTCTGTAAGGAGACTTTGTGTCGTCGATCATCTGACAACCTTTAATAATAAACAGATCGGTGCGAGCCGGAGGCTTTATAGGTCAGGCCGGATTACATCTCTCCTCTTCCACTACCTCCTTTCACTGTCCACTCATCCCCTCATCCCTTATTCACTTATCCTTTCCTCTCATCTCATCCCTTTCCTTTCCTCCCTCCTCCTTTTTCTGCAGTCTTTGGCTCGCTGCCTTGTTCATGCCACCAGTAGGTCACGGCTGACAGATGGCTGCACGGCGAGGGGGGCCGAGGCCATAAGACACCGGGCAGAATGAAACAGGACGGGTCCCATGCATTATCCCGACTTCAAGGCTGCGCCTCGTTTTTTTAACCTTTATTTTCCCGGAGGCGGGAGCTGACAAAGAGCGCTCTCCGCGTTTGATCAAAACCCGGCGCCTCTTTGCTTTCAGAAGTGCCGTGACATTCTGCATTCCTTCATGCTCTGCCTCTTCAGCAGGGCACCCGGCACATTTTGGGAAGGTGAAGCACCATCACAGGAACTTTTTTTTTTTTGGCTTTGTTTTTTCGCCCCTCGGCCTGACAAGTGTCTGCTGAAGAAACAAACCCTGATTCAAAATGTCACCACATCCTATGAAACATGATTGCTGCCGTGATGCGGCCTCAGTTCTCAACACTGCCTTAGAAAATCCTCGTTACTGTCAACAGAAAAACACAGGATACCACAGGAGGTTCAATCCGACTCTAATCTAGTCTGAGAGAAACATCTAGAGTTCGAGGATCAGTCTGTAGATAGAACTGTGAAAAACTGTAAAAGATTTATGTCGTATTTCATGACAAAACATTTTATTTATGCAGCATTTTAAGGGAATTTATACAGAATGAAGTAGTATTTTATATTAGAGACTGTTAATTATACAGTAAATATTTAAAATATGGAATAAAACGTCACTTTCCCATGAAATCAACAGCCCTGATATTCTTTTACCGTAATATTAGAAAAGGTTTCACCATATTTATGACAGTAAAGTTCTGGCAATCACAGTTTTTTTTACCGTAAAAACAACATTCTTTGAATGAAACTGCTGTTTTTAACTACTTTATTGTCTATAAATTCCCTTTAAATGTAGTATAAATAACACAGTATGTAGTTTTACTGTATACAGTATATATTAATGGCATATTTTACGGTCTTTTGCTGTCACGGTTTGACGGTCTTTTACTGTAAAATCTATGGACACAGACGTTTTTTTTATCACATCTTTAAACTGCCAAGAAGTTTTGGGTCAAACCTCAGTTCAGATAAACATTTAGATTCAATGGTTCAGTCACCTGAGGAACTTTTCAAGGATCAGATCTTTTCTGTCTCTCTGCTGCAGAGAAACACCCAGGGCCGGTCCTAGCTATGGGCAATGTGGGCGGCCGCCCAGGGCGCATTCTCCGTGGGGGGCGCACGAACGCCCGAAAAAGCAAAAAACTTCGGTAATTTTCGATACCGCTCATTAAGTTAGCGGAGCGGGCGCCCCGGGAGCGGGGTGTTGACAAGGCAGAGGGGGGCGTCGGACAGACCGATGGGGGCGCACGCATCCCGGGGCGCACGACGCATCCAGGGGCGCACGGGCTGCCGTTAGGGCGCACGAGAAAATGTTCGCCTCGCAGGGGGGGGGTTCGCCCAGGGCGCAAATGTGGCCAGGACCGGTGCTGGAAACACCATCACATCACACTTACTCCGGCTTTACTGGATATCTATCAAGTTGATTTTAAGGTATTGACCTTTGTTCCCTGAGATCTTTTGCTGTTTGGGCCCCAAGACTGTGGACTGACCTGCCTGAGGAGATCAGGGCTGCAAACTTTTAAAAATGCACTTTTATAAAAGCAGATTTTTATGTTCTATGTCAAATTTCATTCCGATACTTTGCAGCTAGCACTGCTATATAAATAAAGTTCATTATCATTATTATATTTCAGTCAGGAAAGTCTGTAAACCACGGCTCAGAGATGCCTGTAAATTAGTACACACCGTACACCGAGTACAGGATGACATCATCAACAACTTTTTATGGTTTATCAGGAAATGACAAACTCTAAAATACCATGAAGAACACCTGAAAACATTCTAAGTTAATAAAGACACAATGGTTCTCATTCCCAGACACACATACCAACATTTCCGTCCGTTCCTGCCTATACGTCTCTGTAAATGTCACTGGACCTTTAAGTGGAGAAGACCCCTCTGTTCAGACTTCATCTTCATGGTCCCTGTAGGTTTAGTGAAGGCAGCGGTGTTAACTCAGGCAAACCAGAGCGCCGTTCAGTTTCCAAGCAACGTGGAAGAAGAAGCTTCTCGACGCCTACTTCCGCGGACGCTCGGTGACCTTACCGAACCTGTGCGGTCTGTCAGACTGGAGCGTTGATGTCAAACCGACAGAACAAAAGGGAAGCTTCGGGAAAAATGAGATTCTGTGCTGCATGGTAACCTGCTGCGACTCTGTCAGAGGAGATTAACTCATCTGTCCGTGGTGACATTTCGGATGACGCTGAGTTTATCAGCATCACTCTGCTGCGACTCACTGACCGTTCAGAGGTTGTTTGTTCTTTAAGACGTCTTGTGAAGTTTAAACCTTTAAACTCGACAGTGACCCCTAAACTTTTATTATCCTGATTTTACTGCATTTCTATGAATTATTTTATGAAGTATTACTCAGAGCTGCTTTAAATTGAGTTTTTTGGGGACTGTAGTGTAGACCACTGGTTCCCAACATGACCCCTGAAATGGTTCCCAGCTATGGTGCAGTGTGCTGGAAGTAACCGAGTTGGGTTGGGTGGAAAGAGCAGAACACTCTGTTGGACATTAGGAACACTGGAGCATATTCTGAGTTGTTGTCTGAAGGCCCTGGGGAAGGAGTGCAAGCAGTGGATTGTGACTGAATGCTAAAGGCAACTAGCAGATGGTCAGCAGCAAGCAACTGTGGTAAATATGTTCAGCTGTACTCGAGTATTTGTTCTGATTGTCAGATATATTGTGATACTGTGGTTTTAGCTGAAGCTAACGTTAACGTATGTCCCGGGTGGATAACCTCAGCTAATTCATGCAGACTCCTGCTTTGCTTGCTAACGTTATCAGCAAAACACTATGAGTGGACGAGTTATAGCTGACGTGATCCATGATATTAACATATGTATTTCCCAGCTCCTGTTCTGGCACGACAACAGCTCCACTCGCCCATCAGCATTCACATGAATTCTTCTTCTTCTTCTTCCTGGTGGTCCAAAACACCTGTGGTACAAACACTAACACTCCTCCGGGGCTCTGAGCTCACAGCTAACAAACTGAGCTAACATAAGCTAACAGCAGCTAACAAACTGAGCTAACATGAGCTAACAGCAGCTAACAAACTGAGCTAACATGAGCCAACAAACTGAGCTAACAAGAGCTAATAGTAGCTAACAAACTGAGCTAACAAAAGCTAATAGTAGCTAACAAACTGAGCTAACAAAAGCTAATAGTAGCTAACAAACTGAGCTAACAAAAGCTAACAGTAGCTAACAAACTGAGCTAACAAAAGCTAACAGTAGCTAACAAACTGAGCTATCATAAGCTAACAGTAGCTAACAAACTGAGCTAACAGTAGCTAACAAACTGAGCCAACATTAGCTAACAGCAGCTAACTAACTGACCTAACATAAGCTAACAGCAGCTAACAAACTGACCTAACATAAGCTAACAGCAGCTAACAAACTGAGCTAACAGCAGCTAACAAACTGAGCTAACATGAGCTAACAGCAGCTACACTTGGCAGCAGTTTACTTCAGTGTACATCAGGAAATCCTCCATAAAACACGGGTGTTCGTACCCAGAGCCCAAACTTACAGACGTACAAACAAGTGTAGCATCAACACAGTTTGAAAACACACACATTGACAGGCTAGTGACACACACACACACACACACACACACACACACTTCCTGTGCTTCAGTGGCCCTCTTGCGTCCTCTCTCCAGTCTCCCGTTCCCTCTCCGTGACACGACACCCAGACGAGCTCTCATTCTATCAATCAGCTGTAATGCCTTCAAGACAAACGCCGTCTGCTCCCCCTCGCCTCGTCTTCCTCGTCTTCCTCGCCTCTTACTTTCTCCGTCGCGCTGCCAGCTCGGTGTCAACATAAAGCTTCTCTTCCTTCCTCTTCTTGTCTTGCCTTTGTTTTCACCGTTTCCTCAAAACTACTTCCACGTATAAAAGAAACTTCTGTTTGCTTCGTTGTGTGGGAGTGGGCAGCGAGCCCCGCGGCGTCAAATCAACATCGTGCAGCGTTGAAAGGTTTCAGTTTCTCCCTCTCACTATAAATCTGAATTATTATACAGTAACTGAAGCTGTGAGTCGCTGCGCGTGCAGCAGAGCGCCTGGACGCTGTTAACTTCACCTCATCTGTGCTATTACGGCTAATTAACCTCTCTTGCCCCTTCTCCAGGGAGCGGGCCCGGCAGGAAGAGGAGCGGGGCCCAGCAGAGAACAACCTGGCCTGGGCAGATGGCAACCCACAACCTCCCCCCTCCCTGAGGGAAGGATGGAGGTGAGGATGGAGGTGAGGATGGAGGGAGGCGTAGAGAGAGAAAAGCACCACTTGTGTAATTTATGAAGAGACGGCTGACGGTGATTACGGTGATTAAAGGTGCGCTTAAATTTTTTAGTATAATGACGCTGCAAAAATTTAGTGTCTCTGATTGGCAGACTGCCTCGACACTTTTGTTCTTTCAGAAACACTTTAAGTGACAAAAAAAGAGAGAGAATACCAGACTTCACACCGTTTATCAAAGATGTTACAAGTGAACGAGCCTGAGAGCATCGACCGTGTTAAAATGATGAACTGCTTTGACCTGCCAAGTATTGACAGGATGAGGTTTGTCCACGTCGTCCAACGAGCTAAAACAAGCTAACAATGAGCTAAAACAAATTATCAACAAGCTAACAATGAGCTAAAACAAATTATCAACAAGCTAACAACTAGTTAAAACAAATGAACAACAAGCTAAAACAAGCTAAACAAGCTAACAATGAGCTAAAACAAGCTAACAATGAGCTAAAACAAGCTAACAACCAGCTAAAACAAGCTAACAATGAGCTAAAACAAGCTAACAACCAGCTAAAACAGGCTAACAATGAGCTAAAACAAGCTAACAACTAGTTAAAACTAATTAACAACAAGCTAAAACAAGCTAACACTGAGCTACAGCAAGCTAAAACAAGCTAACAACCAGCTAAAACAAATAAACAACAAGCTAAAACAAGCTAACAATGAGCTACAGCAAGCTAAAACAAGCTAACAACCAGCTAAAACAGGCTAGCAATGAGCTAAAAGTAGCTAACAACCAGCTAAAACAAATTAACAACAAGCTAAAACAAGCTAACACTGAGCTACAACAAGCTAAGACAAGCTAACAATGAGCTAAAACAAGTTAACAACAAGCTAACTCAAGCTAACAACCAGCTAAAACAGGCTACCAAAAGCTAAAACAAGCTAACAATGAGGTAAAACAAGATAACAACCAAGCAGTTACCTCTGTGACTGGTAAATGAAACCTATTTGTAAGTGCTAAAAACTGCTGTTCTCTAACGTCCACTTGAGGCTGGCTCCAGAAGTGAGTCAGTCTCCATAAGTCCCCATGTCCAAATGTCCGACTTCACAGCAGAAATAAACATGTTTACAGCCTGGTACAAAAAACAGTTTTGGTCTCTGTAGCTAATTTCCCCGTTCATGACAACTGTACTGAGGGTGAATTTATATACAACTCACCTGTGTAGGATTGAGGTGCAAGTTTCAGATTGCAACCGACTGAAAACCCCTCACTTCTCCCTCTTGGTTCAAGTGCGAAGGAGAAAATACAGTGGCCGTGAAACATTAGCTGTAGAGGTGAAGAGGAGTTCAGTTGGTTGCAACGAGGAACTTCTAAACGCTGGACTTCATGTGTTTGTTTTTAATGATAGTAGATAATTAAAAATAATGAAAATAACGAGCAGTAAGTTCATTATCGTTTGGGGCTTTACCTTCGGCGCAGTGGAAGGACAGATGGCAGCTGCTGCTAGTTGCAGAAAGATAATGTCAGTGCGTTTTAAGAGCATTAACACTAATTAGCAACAAATGATGCGGCTGGAATAGATGGATGTTTGTTCCAATAAAAGCCGACAGAAGAAGCTCTAAAGGTAACTTCATTTGCTTCCCCTCACAGTGGTTAAGAGAGTTCACTTTTTTTTTTATCTCGTGTCTTCAGAAAGAGTTTAGACTTGGCATGTTTATCGGTCAGAATTTACAGAAGCATTTTGCCGATGTTGGTGCCAAGCAGAATCCACTGAAACAGGACTAAACAAAACAAATGTACTGTATGAATATCCCATCTGCTCCTGCACAAACTTTGTCTTTGGGCTCCTGAGATGTGGTGGGTGTGTGGTTGTTTCTGCTCGAGTAGCACCGATGTTGCTTTAGTCCTTTTCTTCTCTCCGAGCTTTTAGACGCAGCTGAGAGACAAATTTGGAAGAAGAGTGTGTCGAGCACAAGTGAGCAAACATTTAGAAACCGCTCGGCAACCAAGACGAAGCCCCCCAAGGTTGAGTCGGAGGGATGAAATGTCGATTTTCATTTACAGAAAATATGAATGACGCGTCCAAGCTGTCCTTTCTTCAAATAAAGTCGAGAAGTAAAGACACTCTTACAATGATTTATCGCTCTGCCCCTGACTGGGACTCAAACCAACACTGAATTACTGTTGCTATACGCACAGAAGTGTGCACACACACACACACACAAACACACCTGTACATCCTCGTAAAGAAATAAAAATAGTCTCACACACTGTGCAATTACTCGCTGGATCTCAAACATGTGTAGTCTGCATATATAAGCATTCTGCACAAGCCGCCTGTCTTCAGTAATCCAACCATAAATACATCACTCGCTTTGTCTGTGTGGAAGAGTGCCGAGACTCACACACACACACACACACTGTTATATAAAGACAGGCTGTCTTCATAAAATAGATTTCTCTTTGTAACGTTTCTATATGTTTGTATCAATTCTTGGGTCGCCTTCGTGTCCCCGTTGCGTCGCACAAACATAATTCTCCCAGTTTATGCCCCAGGGTTGTTGTCTCGACTATATATAGGATCGTATGAATCACCAACAACTGTGCAGCACAACTCTGTTTGAATTTCAGCTGCAGTCTGTGGTAATGTTGGCACGTCTTTAAATCCAGGAGAAGAAACTGAACTAAAGGTCCCGTTAAAGCCTCGAATGAACTGATACAACCTGTATCGAGATATCCAGGGAGCTGGCACTAGTGTTAACAAGCTTGCGGACCGGCTGATTGGCTGTAGTCATAGCAACTAGATAAACGCTGTACGTCCGTTGGAGTTGGTTTTCGCGGTGTTTCATGATTGGCAGAAGCTATGGAGCAGCATCTATCTATCTATCTATCTATCTATCTATCTATCTATCTATCGTGAAAATTGGGCGTAGCCGAGCCCATCTGGTACCTACGCTGGCACTGCATTACCATAGACAGTATAAAACGTGGACGTCGTATCCATGACGTCACCTTTAAGCTTTTGAAGAGCCCAGTTGTGTAGCGTCAGTGTTTGGTTTGTCTCTTCTGGGCTTCCGTAGAAACAAAGTAGTTAAAAATGCCGGACTCCCTCTGGAGATATAAAAGTCTTAAAAGGTAAGGTAAGTTTCTGTGGTAACATAAACATAACAATTCTTCTTCAGATGATTTTACACCGATAAACAGAGTTATGATGTTCCATTTCTGTCCATGGATGCTCTGAAATGTGACACACCGGACCTTTAATCTTTCACTTTCTATTAGCATGTGAACACGCTGAGCTGCAGAGAGCCATGTCCGACGTCCTCTGGTCGACCTCATTTCAGTCAAACAATAAGTCGAGATACTTTTGGTCTAAAAGCGTTCATAAATTAAAACGTTGAGCCTCAGACAGACAAAAATGGCAGTTGACCAAAACGTTGACATCAACATTAATCAAAACTTAATAAGCTTTTCCTCTTCTTTTTTTTTATTACTAGGCTATATTTAGATGCTAACAACTTGCATGACCTTAAAGAGGTACTGCACGCTCTACTGTGATGAAACAATTTATAAAAATCTTCATTTCGTGGGTTGAAAATGGTCTGCAAGACCAATGCTAACATAGTGTCAACCATTTGGGGCTAATTTACCACCACTTATGTTTGACCAACCCGCTACTTGTTATGTTCTTCAGTTTAGCGCAATGGTTTGGACTTTGGACTGCATTCTTATTCTTGATATATCCACCCACCAACTCTTCTAACTCGCTAGCAAACAAAGACTGGAGTGTTCAAACCAAACAGAGCTGCTATGTGGTGGACAATTTCATAGCTCAGTGACGTCCTACAGACTTGTTGTCACCACGAGGTTCCCAAATGCTCCATCAAACCCTTTTGGTAGTAGCCTACGCTAACCCGTACCTACATGTTCCTAAACCCTAGATCTGTTTGGTGTTTCCATCAGCAGAAATATGAGCATGTAGGCGTTGGAGATATATTTATTTTCTTACCTCAAATCTACAAGGTCCCTGTAGTGAGTGTGTGGTTATTTGACTAAAGATCTCTCTCGTGTATGACACCTTTTGTAGTTTGAGCCATTTTCATTGGAAGACTTGTTAGGACCGAAAACAACAAGACAAGACTTTTCATGGTCTTGAGAAGTTGCACACACTGTACCCTACTTTTATTGCCAGATCGGCATCTTACTGCTGACCTGAGGACAGTGAAAGTTTCCTGTTCTTACTTGGTATGTGGTTTGTTTATCACTCCAAGGAGAAATGCTTTGTTTGAGAAGCAAGACAGAAGACTGACGGACAATTTCATAGCCATCAAACCCTTTCAGGACTACCCTTGAACAAACCCTCTTTCTTTGAGTGGCCCATTTCTATTCACACAAAGTGATTTGATATATTGGAAATATATAAAAGTAGCTCAATTCAAAGCTGCAGTTATGGCGTGCAGTGGTTCCATCTGAAGTCAATTTGAGATCGAGGTGAGAAGACCAATTTAATTCCCTCTCATCCACACTAATCAACAAATCACCCTGAGCTGGACAGCAGGGTCATCGTGCAGTGTTTTCAATCAGGGTTTAATATGAGCTATATTAAAACAGCACCCCAGAAAAACATAAAAGATTTAATAGAAAATAGAAAACGTCCTCATCTAATCATCCGTACGACCGGGGACAGAAGTAAACAGGGTTTGGTGGAATATCAGGCGTGAGGTAATGAAAGGCTGAAATCTTTATTCACACAGAGAGGTTTAATCTTTAATCAAAGATGATGTTTTAATCAGAATTGTTGTAATAAATACTGATTAAATGGCCTTCTATGCACATAGTTTCCTCTTCTTGGACGCCCGCCCCTCTATTTAAGTCAGGTTTTGCATCCAAGTATAATCAGAGTAAAAATCCAACACATCCTTTGGTCTGTTGTCCAGTCTGCTGCTGCTAATGATTGCAATCACTAAAACTGGACAAATGTATCTCAATCACCACTTTTAACAGTGCGCTCATGAAGTAGAAATTGTGTAGAAATTTGTATTTTTTTTAGGTTTAGCGCCTCCAGTTTTAGAGTTTAATCCCACCGTGGTAAATATGTTGTAGCTGTACTCGAGTATTTGTTCTGATTACATCACTTATGTTGAGTAGTAGTCGACAACTTTGCTGACAGCTAAACATCAACCAGGTCATCAACAGCAGACACAGCAGTCAGCCCAGCTCGGCGTCTGTCTTTCAGCCTTTTATTTCACCAAGCTCTCACCAACCACTAAAAGTCAGTCCCACATTTACTCTGTCAGCCTTTTTCGTCTTTGCTGTTATGCCCATAGACGTTGCTGAAGCCCAGTTACACTGCCTGCTTGCCCAGCTCCTGTTCTGGCACGACACCCCGCATTTCGCCTACCCACCTAGAACTGTAAACCTCCTCTTCTTCCTCCTGGTGGTCCAAAACACCTGTGGTACAAACACTAACACTCCCCCAGTGCTCTGAACTAACGCCCTGTGCAGCCTGGCTAACAAACTGAGCTGACAGCAGCTACAGTTGGCAGCAGTTTACTTCACTGTCCATCAGGAAACTCTGTTATTTCATGGTAGAAATGTTACACAACTTTGCTTTAATGTCTTGCCTGGTAAAATAAAGGTTAAAAAGGTTAAAAGATTAAAGGATTAAGAGTCAAGAAATATTTCTGTTTGCATAATAAATCCATTTTATCGCAGGTACCAACACTTTCACTTTCTCTTCAACACTTCTTCTTGAGATAAAATATTCCATCACTTGGTGTTTCGTCCTAAAATCTCTCGTGTGTGTCAGACGTCAAAGTGGTTTGACATTTGGTAAATGTGAAAGCCACAGCACACAATGAGCATGTGACCGGGTTACAAGTAACTTCTGAGAAAGCGTTGGAGGAAGTCGTGTTTCCTGTCCTCATCCGCCTTCAGGCTTTCAGACTCGCTCGTACTTCTAGATGACCTCGGCGCAAGACTAAAGGAGCCGAATTTCTTTTCACTTCCAAAATCCGAGTTGGGTCACATTTTAAGGGCGCGAGCAAACTCTCGCCACTCGCCTGGAGTGCACTGGAAGGTGACGTATCATTTAATTCTTGGTCAGCCGCTGTGAAAGCGGATGATTGCTGAGGAAGGTTCGTGTGAATGAGTCCCTTTGCGAATGTGTGTGTGTGTGTGTACACACTGTCTGCCGGTTTATGATTGCAGCACATTTCCTCTGAAACAGCACTCACCTCACCGCAGTGCACTCAGCCTGTGACAATGACGGCACTGTAGCGATGAGAAAACATGAATGAAAAATGCAGACAGAGGGAGGTGGAAAGGGATTTGAGGGAGATAGTGGGTCAGTATTTGCTTTATCTGCACAGGGATTAAGATTACGGACCGTAATCTGGAATGCACAGATGGGTGAATGGTCCAGCGGCCACACACACACACACACACACACACATACACACAAATCCATTTTCATGTGGCACGTCAGCTTAACGTCGAGGTTAGAGAAACAGAGCAGCGTAGCTCTGTACAGTCATCTCTGATATGTGATTTCAAATCATCGTTCATGATATCTATTTTCAGATTTTAGGAGTCGTAGGAGTAAAGCGTAGATGGATGGTGGAGGCGTCCTGAATTTTCTCATCTCACCTTTATTTTCTTTCCAAAGTCTCCCCGAACTTTGTTTTCTTACCATGGTACCAACTTATTTAGCAGATCTGAGCTGTAAAAATGCTGATATACTCGTCTGGGTTACCTTTTCGAGTTCTACAACCAGAAGAAAACCACCGCTGTCAGCCTTCATATTACTGCTGTATGTCCGAGATGTTGTATCACCGTCATGTTCTCACCACGTTCTTTGGAGGTACATCATTACGGTCTGCTTCCCGGTTTCAAAGCAGATTATTCCAACGTTTCTGTCTGTTATTCTGCTACGATTGAACGGTGTCGATGAACCATGTCCTGTGGAGTTGGTGCAAAGTTCTGCAATCATGTGAAAAACCTTGTGACTGCAACTTTTTTCAAGTTAAAGCTCCTTCACGCATACGAAAACCCAATCAAAACACTCGAAATAGTTTCATAAAGAATGTTATTGTGAATCTGAGACAAAGGCTATTTTTCCTAATTCCTGTATGACTTTGAGTCTGAGGTTTTCATCATCATCAGACAGCTGTTTATTTCCACAGTCTTTTTAGTCTTTGCTTTGTTTCTTCATGCATTTCCCCCGTAGAGTCTTCTGCACAACAACAACGGCATTGCAATATCAAATAAGTCACAATAAAATATGGATTAGTGTCAGATATCACGTTGCTCTCTGCACTGCTCGGCTGTACACGATGCAGATATTGATTAAAGAATATCAAAAAGGTATCCCCGGGAGAAAAGAAACATCAGAGAGTCCAATATCAACAGGCCGATACTTTTTCACAAAGAGAGAATTCTTCAGCTCGAGGGAGCTCAACCTTTGTTGTTGGATTATTCTCAAACACACCATGGCCGCCCTTTATTCTTTGTCATACCTGAAGCTATATCTATTCATAATCAAGCAAGGTCCCCAACAGCAGCTAATATCACTGACTGCAACAAGTGTGCCGAGCCGGGTCACACTGCCCGCTCGCCCAGCTCCTGTTCTGGCATAACACCTGCGCCTTAGTCCTGAAACCCTCCTTTACTCCAGAGCCCAAAGTTACGTAGTGTGAGAACAGACGTACGAATGACAGAGACAGGTCAGTGTAGATCAACATGATCACGTTAGTTACTAGATAAAGTGCTAAGAGATGTTTACATGTTAGTCGTGTCAACTTCTTCCCCAATTAGCCAAAACAACTATTAACGCAGCTTCAAAGTCCGCTTTCATCTTTTCATCATCTAAAAATGAAAAACACTGACGAGATGACGAAAACACTCATCTGCTTTTTGACCACGAGACACTAAAACATGACTGCAAGTCAATCAAGACAATCAACATGATGCCGATCGATTCTACAGTGACTGTTTAATTAGTTAAACATCCATCTCGTTAGATGACAATCCATTTTAATTAAAGGCAAACACGGCAACAGAAACAATGTGATACAGCCGAACATGTTGATGTGTGTGTGAAGACTTAATCCTGTTCAACCACCAGATCTGTCCACGAGTCCTCTTCGATTTCCCCTCTGCAGTATTTCCCCTGTCATCTCACACTCTCCTCTATAATTTCCTCTGCCAAGTCGTCGTCTCGCTCTCTTTAAATCTCTCACTCCTTTTCCACTCCTTCTTCCGTCTCTTTCCTGTTTATCTCCCTTAAATAAAGATGCAGAGCTCCTGAGCTCTGCGAAGGTTCGTGATCTCAGTCTCCTCTTGAGTTACATGGACGCTGACGCGTAGACAGCTAATGCGCAGGACGTGATCTTAGGCGCTCCTGCCAAGCCTATCCATACCTCTGAGCCTTTGAGCTGCACGCACACAAACACATTTGTCAACTATGATCTTTTCCATATGATACACTCGGCAGATCCAACCGACAAGAACTAATTCTTTACTATGGAGATGCAGCCAGCATAAATAATGTCCCTTGTGGCAATTTACTTATGCCCCGATATCTAATTGTAGAAACACCGAGACCGACTGAAAAAGATACATTTCACCTAACCCAGTTTTGATTCAACACTTTGTAAATAGATATTTCCTTAATAAGAACAAACAACAGTAGAGCTAAAGGAAACATTTATATGTAGAAAAGTCACCCCAGTCCTCCCTGCCGACTCTTCGGCGAACACCCCCCCAGAAAACAGCCAGTCAAGTCCCTCTGTTGTTTGTCTTCAGTGATTACTCAGAGTAATCCACATTGTTCCATCAAATAGTGATGTTGGCAACTTATATGAGAAAAACATCTTCAGATTTATGTGTAAAAGTTGGTGCAACCCGGTCAGTCCTCCCTGCCGACTCTTCAGTGAACCGTCCCCCAGAAAACAGCCTCGGTCTGGGCAGTAAGAACCGGTTGTACAATTTAATTTGATTTTATTTTTGTTTGGTTATTTAGGAACAGCAAAATAACACAAAAAGAATGACCTCTCCGTCAGACATGAACAATATAGATTGGTGAATCGTCATTTAGATTAGATAATACTTTATTTATCCCACAACAGGGAAATTCACTTGTTAACAGCAGCAAATACAGAATCAAGGAGGGCATCACAAATGTACATATTTACAAAAAGTACTAAGGTAGAATGTGCATTTAGAAAAATGCAGGCCACGTACAGCAGAGAGAGAGAGAACGAGGTTATTAAGCGAGATAAGATTGTTTTAATGAGCTACTGCTGACAGTCAGTGATTTCGTTTGCTGCAGCACTTTAAATGAAACGAAATGAAATCATAATCTGTTTGATGAAATTGAAACAAACATGTAATTTTAATATTTAACTCAATACGGCTCCATCTGGTCAAGAGGAACAGCTGGTGCTGTTAATGTGTATGTGCAGTAACGAGATAAAAAAGCAAATGTGAGAGAATCTGAGGAGGAGTTGTCGTCGTCCGGTAAACTGCATGAATCACCATAGTGATGGGTGGAAAATGTTCAATATCGCGGGAGGGATTGAACATCCCTTCCAGCCTGGAGGACATAATTAAATGCATCCAGTGATTTATAAGCAGACATGCTCTCTTAGTGTAGACAGGGATTCTCTATCAAGTGTACATACAGCTTCGTTTCTTTTTTTTTTAACAAATACGAAACTATCAACTACTTTTACAAGATCGAGAAGGTTGTTTAAGGTAAGACACATCTCGCTTTTACGCTATAAAAGAGAGAGATGTGCCTTAAACATTTATAGCTGGTTTAATATGAAGAGAAACAGCTTGTCTGGCACTGAAATCAGGGAATCGCAGGTTCGATTTAAGTTTCAGACTACAACTTGGTTCACAGGTGGAACACTTCACAGCTTCAGGTGGAAGTTAAGGAACAAAAACAACAATCAGGTGTTGCACAGCCGAGTCTCTTTACATGTTCCCTGTAGGGGAGAATGTCATTTTGCTTATTAAACCCTGTACTGACACAGTTAAAGGGATCAGGATTCTGAAGAGTGACTGGTTCTGGATCTTGCAAAAACAAAAACCCAGCAGCTCATCAAAAGACTGTGGACGCTTTGATTGACAGGTGGGTGCCTGGGCTTGTTCGAGCAACCAGGCTTCCCCATGGCTCAACGTCTTTGTTCATTTTTTTAGATTAGCCGGTGGCGGCACCACACAGAGCTTCACAGCTCTACAGGAACATGTGGGTTCATTGTTCTATTTAACTACGTAGCCTAATTACTCATGGTGGAAGCACATGAACCAGGAAAAATGATCAAATCTGAGAACGTGAACAAAGTCTGGTGGGCAAAATGCTTCTGAAACGCGTCCCTTCATCACCCCGTGAAGCCACGTGGATCATAGGTTTGTTTGCGGCCGTTCTCTCCACTGTTCAAACCACCACCTTGCATTTTTAAAATCATCTGCCATCACAAGGCTACATCAGGTTTCCCAAAAGGTTGAAGAAGTTTTTGTCGATCGACTGACCAACCGCCCATGGTCACAGAAAAAAAACGTACTTGCTACATTATCTTGAATTCATGAATTAAGTCTTCATGCAACAGGAGGATATCGGTCTGTTTCCACAGCAGGATGAGATTAAAAACTCTGAGCTGAGAAACTACTGAGGCCCCGAGGAGGATATCAAATGCAAGAACAGCAAGTCAATACTCCTGCAAAAAGTTCTTCACGAGGTGTTTTGGGGAAAACAAACTTCTGAAAAGTCTCCAAAGCACAGCGGAGTGCGCTTACAGTCGGAGTTACGCTGTGTGTTTGATGCTGCTCCATCAATTAGGACACACAGCTGTTCGTTTATTTCAACCAGAGCTCGTGCTGTTTGAACATGATGTCTTATTCACAGAGTAAATCTTAGAGCTCCTGTTCATGCCCACATCGCAGATCACCGTCCAGTTGGCAACTAAATTTTACATCATCCTCATCTGTTCTTGGCATTCGTCTGTTTTTGGACCCAAACTTCAGTCGCCAGACTCTCAGGAACCAAAGTACACACCCACCCACACACACACACTGAATAAGGATTAGACCTCACCAAAGATTTCATGTGAAATGGTAATTGGATTGTAAATAGAAGATCTGAGCCAAAATTGCTAATCACAGCGCTGGTTTAAGTTTGGCTGATGTTCCCACCCACCCACCAACTTGCGTAACTTCGACACCCATACGAAGCAGCTGATCATCTTTATTTGCCCCTCACGTAACTCAATATTGGTGATCTACATTTGCACTAAAGTCGAAACTAAAGACGCACCTGTAACGGTAAAGACTAAAAGAGAGCTTTTTGGTGAAGAACCTCGTTCTTCTGTTTGCAGAAAACAAAACGAGGCCTTCAAAGAAAAGAACACGTCAAACACGGTGGAGGGTCACTGATGTTTCTGGGGTTGCTTTGCTGCTTCAGGCAGTGGTTGTCTTGACTGCGTACACGGCGTTATGAAATCTATCTCCAAAGAGTTCTTGGGGCGCAATGTCAGAAAGTTGGGTCTCCATCAGAGGTCATGGGTCTTACAGCAGGACAATGACCCAGAGGAGACTTCAAGAAGCACCAAGAATGGTTTGACACTGTACAGGTCTTATTAACTATTACTGCAACTATGCTTAAATTATGCTTTTTACCCTATAGGTCTTACTTTTACTTCTTATTTGTTTCGTTGTATTTTTATGCTTTTCACTTTTCTTCTAATCTCTAGTTTTTCCTGCAGCTGCTCTCTTACCTTAAGAAGTGCTTATTTCTGTTTTTACTCTGCTCTGTGAAGCACTTTGGGCTACAATTCTGTATGAAGAAATAGAAATGAATAAAGTTGAAGTTGAAGTTGAAGTTTATCCCAGAGAGAACCTGATCTCAGAACAGCAGTTGGAAGAAGAAACCCGTCAAATCTGAAAGATCTGGAGCAGAAGACTGGTCCAAAACTCAACTACAGAAACTCATCGATGGTTATTTTTTCAAGGGGTGTGCTACTAAATATTAAGTTGAAGGAGCCAATAACGTTGTCTTAAAATATCTTAGATGTTTAGCATGCATCATGCTTTATATGTTGTGTTGTGGTCGTTTAAGACGGTGGACGATCGACACGCCTTGTAATTCATTTTCGATGGGATGCATGGAAAACCTGACAGATGGAGCGACAAGCAGACGTGATCCTGTGAAACTGTCGCAGCCATGCTCATCTCACATACAAATATATATTATTAACAGTTATTGAGGCAGAGCGTGACCGGATAAATCAGGTAAGACGCTCCTCGTCCACTTGAACGCTGATATTTGATGATTAGCACTAAACACGAGGCCGAGCTGAGGCTGATGGGGATGTCATGCATTCTGTAAAACCTGGTGGTCATTGAGATATTTCAGTCTGCAGCTTTGTATGATTAAAGCACAGCATTCCCCCAAACGGCCGGCTGTCAGCTGAGATAAACAACAGCCTCGACAGAGAAGAGTGTTTGTGATTTCTTTCATCATCTTTATAGAAGCCACGAGTTCGAATAACTCACAGCATGCCGACACTTTAGCTTTTCGTCACACCTAGATGTGCAAAACTAGATACAGTTATAATAACACCTCAGTGAAGTTGATGTATTTTCAAACCAGGATGAATGTGGCAGGATTTGAACATAGGAAAGAGCCGGACTCATTAGTCACCTCTAAGCCCCCGTTATTTTTTTTAAAGGTTTTAGTGCTTTATCCTTTATTGGATATTATACAGTGTGAAGAGACAAAATGGTTTGAATCCACAGCTCTTCAAAACGGCAGAACGAATATTTGAAAGCTATCAGAGCAGAGCACATCATGAAAAAACACAATAAATCCAGAGGCGTCAGGTGTGCAAGTGTATCAAACACACGGACTGAAAAATGAATGCACGGACAGTCTCCGTGTTTATGATTCAGTTAGTTTTGAGATTTGATTTAAAAAGGAGGTAGTGAGCCAGTTTATTAAAAAACCGAGGTGTCGTGATCTGTCTTGTTCCCAACACGCTGCCTGAACAAACATCACAGCATAAAAAGCAACGTGACTAAATTCAAGCTTTTGAATAACTTGTACAGACATGAAGCAGATTCAGATTAAATATGACCGGCTCAATCCACAATGTCCAGCCTCCACCGCCTTCAAGCGGCAACCTCCGTAGCTGTGAAGTGCCAAAAACAAACTGCAGTTCCTCTAACGTCCACTTGAGGCTGGCTCCAGAAGTGAGTCAGTCTCCATAAGTCCCCATGTCCAAATGTCCAACTTCACAGCAGAAATAAACATGTTTACAGCCTGGTACAAAAAACTGTTTTGGTCTCTGTAGCTAATTTCCCCGTTCATGACAACTGTACTGAGGGTGAATTTATATACAACTCACCTGTTCACATTATATTAAGGCTTAAAGTTATGCAGGGTTAAGAGCGTGGACGCTTTGATTGACAGGTTACAGCTTGTTTGAGCAACCAGGCGTCTTAAATACGCCGATGATCCACGTCTTTGCTGACTTTTAGATTATCTGTGAGTGGACAGAGGCAGTACTAACAACAAAAAACTTCTGCAGTGTCGCAGAAATGAAATCATTTAAACTCGAGTTGCTCGTCTGCAATAATTATCTTTCTGTCTCCAGGTGGTTCATGTAAATGAAAATATATATTCTGCTCTTTTAAACTGCAGCCATATGCTGCAGGTGGTTGGGGTTCATTGCAGAGACCTTACACAGACAATGTTCCCTGTTCTTCATTCTTTCTTTCCTTTTTTTTTTCTTGCAGGTGTCTCTTTTGACCTTGAGATCAAGCCTACGCATTAAAAATTCATTCGAAAATAAATAAAAAAAACCTCTGAGTGCTGCTGCTTTTTCAGGGTTGCAGGTTTTCTGCAGGAAAGTTTAACAATGAAAACAAACAACAACTTCAACGCTGAGTCTGACTTTCACAAGTTTGAAAGAAAGATAATTATTCTCTATCCACCATGTGAAAGCAATCAACAAAGTACAAGGACGACGTCTCGAAAGAAAGAAAAAAAAAAAACATCTCATTTGTCATCACGGTGTGAATTTCATCCGAGCATGAAATCCAAAACCTATCACTGACAATGCAATATACATTACCCAGCATGGATAATAATTTGTATGGAAACAAGATACAGTGCGCCGACACACTTCAACAGATCAAACAACATTAGCATCCCCCAAGTCGTGCATGTCACGTTATTATCTCGCCATCTTTCACAGTGTGAAATCCATTTCAGAGGCACGCCCTGAACAACATGCAGACGAGCCGGGAGCGCTGACCCGCGACGGTGCACGAGAAGAACACGTTATAATCCACGAGATATTAACGTCAAGAACGAGAGCGCATCACGGGTGACCAACAGCGGGGGGAATTAATTACAGTTTAAACGATATTGTTACATTTTGTAACGGAGGAAAAGACGCCGCAGACGAGAGCCGTGAACCTTTAATAACTCTATTTATGATTATGGTCTGCGAGCTGTTATTGGCAATACAATTACAGATGAATGTAGATCAGGAGTCTTCAACCTTCAGGTCAAGAAACAAACTGTGTAAATGTGTCACATTTTAAGGCTGGCCTGTAATAACTTTTAGATTTGCTTTATTCACCTTTTATTTCACCTTATTAACCCATTCGTGTACTGGGTTATCAGCCTGTATGTGGTTATGTTTGATAAACAGTTCATGCATAATGGAATGAATAAATAATACGTAGTAATAGTTGTTGTCAAAGTAGCTTTTTATTGCATGTTAATGCATGCAGTATCATTTTTGTTATATTTTTTTAATTCTCACAAATTGGTGAACCCCCCTGCAGGACCTCTGCGGACTCCTCAGGGGCCACGGACCCCTGGTTGAAGACCCCTGATGAAGATGTTTTAGCCGATACAGTCGGGAAACACAATGAGGATTTTAAAATCTGTAAAAACTCTTTCTGAGCGACATGTCTGCAGAGTTTGAATGATTACAGGCCACAGGATTTGGGAAACTAAAAACATTTTTCCACCCCTGACGTGCCCACAGAGCTAATTTACTGCAGATAACTTATGATATTCATATTAATCAAGGTCTCACAATTATACCGCACAGTGGCCTCTCTTGAGGGACTTTAATATGCGATATCAAAACACTGTTTGAAATAAGAAACTGATATCGGAATGAAAGGCTTCAAAAATCAATGTGTGAGGGAGAAAAGAGAGGATTCAGATTTCCAAGGAGAATTTCCTCCAGGAGATCACGTTCCTCCACAGAAGGAAACATGTCACTAAACAGGATTTAGCTTCTCGTTTCTTTCTGGTTCCGAGAGACTCGGCGCTCGCGGTTTGCCAAATTCATCATCCGTCTGCACTGAATCTCGAGTCAGCTCAAAATCAATCAGAGAACGGCAAAATGATGTTTTGAGAAAAACAACCTTGAAATCGATGAAAACACGTCACGCTGAAGTTTCAGATCATCAGTCTGAAGAACGGACAAAAAAATACGAACTGAAAACCAACAAAACAAAACAGTTCACCGAGCTGTTGTGAAAATATGAAGTTGTAATTGCTTCTCGGGTGTCTGCCCTTCTGTTTCATAATCACACGTTATTTATCTCAGCTGTCAGATTTGTGCTTTGAGGAAGAACCTCGACGTTGTTGGATCAGGAAGCAGAAGATGAGGAAGAAGAACCACAGTCTTTAGTAATGTGAAGCTTCTAGTTTGATGTTTTACTGATGAGCAGAGGACACTCACCTCTGGCCCAGGAAGAAAGATTGGTTACATATGATGGATGGGGTTAGCATTACATTTAAATTCATGGATATGAGTTTTACAGGTAGAGAAGAGAGGGATTTTAAAAAGTAGCCGACTGAGGTTTCCATCAGTTGGTCCCTGTTGGCTGCGCTTGAACCCGGCTCTGGCGGCGTCAACAATGTAACCCAAACAAGTGTTTGTCATAAGATTGGTACCAATCTTCTGGGAAAACAAAGCTAATGAGTTAACATTATTTAAATCCTGAGTCTTCCACGTGTGAAAAGTGCTCGCCAGAGGCTGAAGAGAGCTGTAGATCTCACTTAAAGCTAAGCCTCCATCACATAACGCCTCTTTAATAAGAACAATGATCCTGCCTTGTCCTTCAGATTGTGTTTTACGGTCACAGTGGATTTCAAACCCGAGTCTGTCATGGAGAGACGCTGCAGCAGCATGAACTTTGTTTTGTTCTGTTTGTTGAAGAGAGATGAAACTCTTAATGAATTAAACACATCGTCATTCTTTGTCTTTCCTTCATAACTAATCTGTAAAGAATATGAAAGTTCTGGATTGGCCGTCCGCCTAGCACAGTTTGCACAGCTGAGTTTCCTCCTCTGGCACTTTATTAAATCTGAAAGACTCGAACGACCCGAAATGCCCCTTTAAATCACATTCTCAGCCATAACGGGCCGATTTCATGCGCATAAACCAAACCGCGCAATCTCCCCGTCCGTCAGGTGGAGGAACTAAGAGGCCGGCAGGTGGGCTGACGGATTAGCATCGGGAGGGTTTGACCTTAGCAGCGGCCACGTCGGGTGAAAAGACGAAGGGGGAGACGGATGTTCTTAGAAAGATGAGAATCTCTTTAGGACGGAGAAAAAAGGCAGCACCATCTGTGGAGATGATTGAGACGAGTGCTTCCATCTTTCTCTTTTTTTTTTCCAGATTTCCACCGACGAGTGATTTCAACACGCTGCGTTTGAGTGTGGACGGCAGTGTTTCAGCACGCGTTACTCTTTGGTGCTAATACGAGAGATTACGGGGACGACGGGTTCTGATTAAAAACTGACCTCTAAGTAATCGTGGAGGAAATATCGGACCACGGATCATTTGGGAAGCCTCTAATCTATTCATGGATTTAAGTGAGTCATGAGGCTCATTTAGGCCATATGGCTGTTTAAATAAAACAAAAAAAAAAGCCTCGGTTGTTAACGCTGCATCATCATTACGGAAAACAACTGCCTATTTACACATGGAGCAGCATCAGCATTCATCTCGTTCAACGTTTTCCAAGCCAAGGACCTGATGTGCTGCACATTAAACTGAGTATGTAGTGAAACCTTTAGTGGCATCGTCGGTGTAAATTAGCAAATTTATCAGATAATATGTTGGATTCATGTTAACAACCCTGCTCGCAATGAAAGGATTCAAAGATCGACGTGCGAGAGTGTTAAGAGGATTCATATTTCTTACAGGAGATCATGTTCATCCACAGAACAAGTCGAATAAACGTCAACTCAACTGAGAGACTCCAAAATAATAACTCTCCGCCTCAACTCTCTCTGATTTACAGAGTTTCCTGATGGACAGTGAAGTAAACTGCTGCCAGCTGTAGCTGCTGTTAGTTTGTTAGTCAGGGGCTGTGAGCTCAGAGCACCGGGGGAGTGTTAGTGTTTGAACACAGAGGTGCTAACAGAGTGGAGCTGGTGTTGTGCCAGAACAGGAGCTGGGCAATGTAACTGGACTTAGCAGCCTCTATGGACATAATGGCAGAGGAGAAGAGAGCGAAGAGGACGCTGATGGAGGAAACTAGTGAGCAAGAGTAAATGTGGGACTGACTTTTAGTGGTTGGTGAGAGCTTGGTGAAATAAAAGGCTGAAAGACAGACGCCGAGCTGGGCTGACTGCTGCTGGACCAGTCAGTGATATTATAGCTGCTGCTGGTGATCATGAGTAATGTAATCAGAACAAATACTCGAGTACAGCTGAACATAGTTACCACAGCAGGTTTACAGTCTGAACCTGGAGGCAACAAACACAACAAATACAGACTTCTATTCTCTAACATTGCTTTAATGTTTAATTAGCCAACTTTAAAATAGATCCATTGTTAATGTAAAAATATTTATTATTATTATACATTTAACGTACTGTCACTGAAGACAGTAAAGACTTTATGTCGTATTCTGCATGTTTTAATATCCGTAAGGAGTCTGGATGATAAAGTGCGGTGAAGCTCTGCAGAGGTAGAAATTTTTACAAGGTGAAATCCAAGTTAAGCCACAAAACTCAGATCCAGTTAAAGGGCGTCACGGTGACTCAGGCGCCAAGACATCCAGGGTACAAATCAATGTCTCTCTCCCTCTCTGACCTCTGCTGTCCTGCTCAAGTCTGACGTGAAATTAAAAGATCTGCAGTCAAACTCAATCAGTAAATATCTGTGTATTTATTATGGAAAATGTTCTTGGGAGTAGGAAATGTGGTTCGACAGGTTCACAAAGTCCGACAGGACATGAGGCACGGATTGCAAATGTATTTCAAATAGTCGCTTCAAAGCAGGAAATTGTGTAGTGTTTATCCGGTCTATTAAAGGCGGTAAGAAAACAAGTGCGAGCGTTTCCTCACAGCCGAACATTAAAGCAGCCTGCAGTTCATTACCGAGCTTAAGCAAAGTCCTCGCTTTTTTCTAACCTGGTATAAAACACAGCGCACAGCGGGGACCCGAAACAGGTCCGGGAATATTACAAGCTTTTGTGCTCGAGGTAGAAGCGCACACACACACTTACACACACACACACACACACGCACATTGGTGTGTGTGGACGTCCACACACATACACACACGTGTTAGACACCCTGCTGTTCACATCCTGTAGGCAGCCAGGGGGGAAGTGTGTGTGAGTTATTCTCTGCAAACACAAACCACACACACACACACACATGCATGCATGCATATCTGCACTGCTCTGTGTGTGTGTGTGTGTGTGTGTGTGTGTGTGTGTGTGTGTGTGTGTGTGTGTGTGAGAAAGCAGCTTATTGTTGTGTAATCTGCTCTCAGGATCCTTGGGGAAGTGGAATTGCAACACCTGATTATCTCCGAGCCCGAGCATCAACGAGAAAGGTAATTCTCCAGAGACAGATTGAAACTCTTTCTCCCACTTTCTTTCAATTTCTCCGTTCTCCTTCTGTTCTCTTTATCTTCCGTCTCGATCACTCTGCAGCACACACACACACACACACACACACACACACACACACACTTTCACTCCTGTCTGCACCGCCTCCTTCCCTTCCTCCATCCTCCCCTGTGTTTTCACTCTTCCACCTCTCCTTCCTCTCCTCTTTCATCATCATCCTACTGCAGCTGAGATCTTGAAATATTTTCTCCGATCTCCGGAGCTGCCACTTCGTTCCGTGGCCATTAGAGGAAAAACAGACAGAAGGATTTTCACGCGTGCCTCATGTGAAATAAGCAAAACCTATCCGCCGTCGCATCAGGAAACTATTCCGCTCTGTTCACCTCGAGCGGGATTCAATTTCACCTCCAGAAAAAGTTGCAGCAAATCCGAATCCACGTGTGCTGGGAGATTGCATTGTATCCCTTCAGGTGACTGACAGCCAGTCAGGCTGAAATGGGCTGAAGTGTCGCTGCAGCAACAATAGACTTTACATAGCGGCACCTCGCTTCATTTCAGTTCCATTACTTTCAATCACCCGAGCTGATCAAGAAGTGCGTTTTCTGTGAAGGTGGCAGCGGTCTGTGGACGCTCAAGTGGTTTGCTAAGATCAGTCATAACTCAGCTCTGGGAAGGAGGACGGGAAACCTTTCAACTGAGTACGTGCTCCCTGGAAGGGCCTGCATGCTGGTTAGAATCCGTAGTACACGGCACAATAAGATGTCTCTCTGTCTCTGTCTGTCTCTTTCAGGGTTATGCCTAGTCAGGCACGGTATTGGTTGAAGATGCAGCCACATCTCAGATGCAGTCACACATTAATCCATGTTACTAACTAAACTTCTTCCCCGGAGTTTCTGTCTCTATCGTCCAGCAGGTTCTCATGGATCGTGGCTGCTGCTGTGATCCTGCATGACGTCCACTACACATATTACTACTGTCATTATTGCTGCCATATCTCCATCACAGTTTATAGTTAGTTGATGATTTGCTGCTGCTGTGCATCTGTGTCTCTCTATCTCTATCACAGGTTCCACTGCTACTGTAATCATTTCATCATTCATTGTAATTGTACAATATGTTTATGTTGATTTGTTCTGTACACGTGACATCTATTGCACGTCTGTCCGTCCTGGCAGAGGGATCCCTCCTCTGTGGCTCTTCCTGAGGTTTCTTCCACATTTTTTCCCTGTTAAAGGTTTTTGTCTAAGGACAGAGGGTGTCACTCCCTGTACAGATTGTAAAGCCTCAGAGGAAAATGTACTTTGTGACTTTTGGGCTGTACAAATCTGATTTGATTTGATTTGATAAGATGCAATCTCATGCATTTTTTATTTTGGGAGTCATGAACAGTCCAGTTCATACATGGAGGCTCAGAGAGTCACACAGCAGCAACTATTTCACTGATTCTGGTGAAACTGGATCATATTTTATGGAGGAAATGTTTTCTGGTTCAACTCTCTGTGATTTACAGAGTTTCCTGATGGACAGTGAAGTAAACTGTAGCTGCTGTTAGCTCAGTTTGTGGCGTCTTGGACCCGCTTTGCAAGAAGAGGTTTCCAGATCCAGGTGTGGGGGAATGCTGACGGGGAACGGAGCTGATGTCGTGCCAGAACAGGAGCTGGGTAAGACTGACAGACTGAATAGTTTGGAAATATTCGTGTTCCGTTCATATGAGTCGTATTACTCTGGAGTTTTGAGAAGTCTAAATGTGTGCACGGTGTCGACCGGCCTTGATATGTACATGGATGTCGGTGTTGTGTTATATGTTGCAGAGCAGATTTGCTATCGCATCAGTTGATGGGGATTATTTAAATGTAATTACAAATCACATTACCACAAATGAACTGATTAAATCATGAAGAACAGTCAATAAGACAGATGGCGGACTTTAAAACTGCAACTTCCTTTCCACCTTCAAAAAGCCTGAGTGTAACTAAAGCGTGCATGTAGGCGTGCAGTCATAGTAAATACTGAAGCATAAATTAAAGAATGCAGCATCTGGGTCTGTTATTACCCTCCAGCAGGTCGATCTCAGTCTGAGTGTATCTATGAGTTCATTTCCACTGGAAGTCAGAGAAACTTTAGAAATATTCTCAAAGTGTTTGCATCCTTGACTGAGGTGGAAAAGTTGGTAAATCGATAAAAGCAAAGTGTGAATGGAAACGGGCCTCGTTAATAAATCATGATGAACATGAAGCATAAAAGAAACATCAGGACTGTGTGAAGCTTCCCTCGAATGAATACATGACACACGGCCAAAGGTTTGATCCATCGTCCAGGTTCAGATTTGACCCGTGCATTCTACAACGGAGAATTAGCACCAAGTGGACGGAAACATTTATTCATTTGCATTTTCTTTTGCAGATTTTCCGGAAATTCAGTTTCGTGCTACGTTTGGTTTCTGTCTCTCCTCTCGCTTTTCCCTCTCTTCTTTCTGTTAACAAGGACTTTGAGTCATTGGCTCCTGTTGATGCATCGTCCACATTTGTCTGACATCGTATGTGAAACCGGCTCAGTTTCTTTTGACTTCTTGCCATTGCCGATCAGAAATCCAGCTGCACATTTTTGATTGAATATCTGCCGATCGATCTGGACTTCGTCCTGCTCTCTCTGGTGTTTCCTCCAACATTAAAGTTTTTTGGGGGGAGTTGGAACTTAAATTAGCCGCAGGTGTAAATTATAAAACCCTGTCTGATGTGAAGAAAACGGACTTGACTGTTGAGGTCTGAATGCTGCAGATAAAGCGAGTTGCTGACAGAGCTCCCTGACTCCATGTTGTCCTTTCAAAACAAGAAGCGCTGCAGCTCTTTAATACTCCGCTATAATCACCGTGATACACAGAACATAACCAGCTACACTAACGAGCTCATTAATTTCGATAATTAATGCACTAATTAGAAAATGTTTAATTGCTTGCACATAACTCATCAGTGTTGTCTAGATGAACTTCTTCATGGAAATGAGTGTTGCCTCATTAAAATCCGATGCTGAATCTGCACCGACGTGGCTCAGATGTGATCCGGGGAAACGCTTCGAGTCCAGACGCTCTGCTGCAAAAGGTTGAAGTAAAGACTTCCTCTGTTGTCTGTTATTTGTGTCTGAGAGGCAGCTGCTTTGCAGAACAGCCTGAGGGCACGAAGCACTTCAACTGGAGCAACACCAATGGGAAATCCACTAAACACAGGTTACCTGGAATCACAGCACGCAAGGCACGATTACAGTGTAACGGAACGCACGTACATGAAATACATGTTTCATTAAACTCTGATGAACTCGTCGTTCTTTGGCCTTGAACATGATCGAAACTGTAATAATGAAGATGGATTGAGACCTATAGATCGTCTCATGAGCTCCGCACAGAGATAATTATGGGCGGTAAGATGAATCGATACATATTGGAAAACCAATAAAAGAGTGAGAGACGCACGAGCACTGACCCAAATTCTGCTTGAAATTCAGAAAAAAAAACAATCGATGCGGCTGTCAGAAGAACAATATTTCCACGTTTCTCTCGCTTCGATCTGTCCACAATCCCAGAACCTGCCGGCCTCTGTGATCCCCACCGTAAGAATCGCTGGACTGCCTGAACATTTCACAAAAACATTTGCAGACTTGCATCATAAAAATTACCACGAGAAAAGGTCAATTTCCAACTGGCCCCAGTGCAGTTGCAGGTTTACCACAAGCTCCAAGCTCGAGTTTCTTACTTCAATCTTATGAAAACTCGACGCAACGAGGGAGGGAACCCTCAGATATAAACACTGCTGACAGTACAGAGAACGCACATCGTATCCGTGACGTTTCTGAAGAGCCCATCTCATCTAAAACTTGGCAAAGCGTCCGTGGACCTGAGGCGGGCTGAATAAAGCCTGGCTGCAAACACCGTCAACACCGTCATCAAATCCACCGCCCAACTGTTTCAATACAAAACTCTACGCAGCTTGTGTTCCTGCACATTGCAGAACATAAACGTAGTTCCTGCTGAGATCACACACAACCAATCAATGTTCATGAAAATGAATCATGGGAAATAATATTTACTCCCTTCAGCCTCAGCCCGTCTTTGTATTTGGTGCATGCAAACAGGCTGAAATAAGACGATGAGCACGGTAAATATTATATCTACTAAACATCATTAAGTTAATTACTTACTTTTCACTGTAAGCTAAGCTCAGTACAGCCTCACAGAGTCACTCGCTTGCCTTTGTATGGATGACTGAATCACAGCGGATTGTGGGGTTATAAAGACTCAGTAAATAAATCTGTTTATTGTTGTATTAGATTTTTAGGTCTGTGTATCGAGCTGCGAATCAAATCAAGGCGGAGAGACACACCTCTAATATACAAACATCAAAACAAACACGGCATATCTCTGTATGGAAATGAAACACTCTGTCAGCGATGGCCTCCGTAACGTATTCAACTTTTGATGTCGGTATAAAAACCTCCGTTTCGGTCACAGTGTTTCACTTTTAAAATACAAAAAAAAGCAGTCACAGCTGTTTGCAATTCATCTGTGCAGCATCTGAAGCCTCCCCGAACGGGCCCAGGCCCAAGCCGCTCTGAAGATGTGAGCGGTACATCGAAGGATTGGGATGTAGGATATCCTTCAGGCCAAAGGCATTCAACAATCAAACGCTTCTTTGAAACTTGACGGCACAGAGAGGCTGCGAGGATCTGAAGGGGAGGGAGGGCTCGCTGAACGCAGCCTTTGGCCGACTCGCTGCAGGCCTCAGATGGCAAAGAGCGACGGTGGGTGGCAAACTCAAACATTTCGAGATAATCTTCCCGAAGCGAAAGGCGAGTGTCTTCAGTCTCTTCTGCATGTGTGCCGTGCCGTGCACCAGCTTCATCTCTTCGGGGGAAGATTATCCCACACAAAAAGAGTTGGGAGAGCAGCGGGTGGAGCAGCAGCGCTGCTCAGGTGCAGCTTCACATTTTTCTGTGGATATTAAAGAAATCAATGGCATTCAAATCTGGGTCAGGGCCCAGCAAGTTAATTGTGTTTGCTCCTGCTCATTGTGAGTCTTACAAGGTTTTCTAAATTATTTTCCACTGCACTAACTCAATTTACACAGAATTCTGTTATGGTAACAAATCGTGCTGTGGAGTTCGGTCTCGCCGAGAGATATTTCTCTTATTATAGGGATGCAAATTTCACATAATCGGTGACGTAGAGAGGCCTGACGTTACAGCACAGTAATAAAAATGAGTGTTTCTATTCCTACATTAGTTTGACATGCACACATCTGCTACAAATGGAGATCCAAGACATATTGGTGTTGCTCCTGAGGCCTGAAGATAAGTAATGTATCATGGTCAGAAGACAACCCTGAATGCTGATTAGTGACAATTGGTTCCACCTGCCTCCTGGCAACAACAGCAGCACATAAATTGGCTTTATTTCCCTTTTTCAAACCACTTTGATCATCATGCCTGTTACCCTCACTCTAACCGCTAACCACTGACCGCAGGAGAATTCGAACCAACTTGGACGGTCACTAGAAGCACTGAGGCCAAAATCTAAATTTCTTTGAGGACCTCAACTGTCAAATGACATCGACATGCTGCCACGAGTCCAACGAACCGAATCTCTTGGCTCTCTATGACCTTCGATTCGAAAACTTATACCAGGTGAGGCCATCTTGTAGCTTTCGTACCCTAACCATAAGGTGGGACCATCTCAGAGGAACCATCTAGTAGCTTTAGGGCTGGGCTAAGGGTTGGCCTAGTCTTTGGCTGACCACAGATCCTAACATCTCGTCTTAGTCTTAGTCATACCTGATTTTGTACGTTGGTTATCCTATTCTTGCCTAAACTGAACCACTGCATCGAGATTTCACCGCGTTCTCTTCTATGTGGTGACGGTCCACTCGTTGTGGAGCTATCTGGTTGATTGTGATGGTCCATGCATTGCCTTTGGCCTTCTACCCCCAAACTGTGTGACTCATGAGACAGCACAGAAGGAGTTAATGTGATAATCGATAAACCAAACCCTATCCAGAACGGCAGGCACCTTAATCGTGGCTCAGTCTTCTATGAGGGTTAGCCTCACTCATGCAACATCACATACGGCACCATGCAAGACAAATCTTGCTGCCAACCTTGAACGTTCAAATTCTTCATCCCCTGGTCCAGCTTAGGTGACAAGTCCATCTTTCAATGAGAATGTTCAATGAGACGATATCAAACCGTCAACTGAAGATCGATTTGTTTGCTTGTCTCTCGGTCCAGAACATCCTATCAGGAATGACCAGTCTTAGATTCGTAGTTTTCTGAGTTTGGTGTCAGGAGGTTTATTTTCAGACATTAGTTACAGACTTTGCCTTCATCACATGGAAAGTTGGATTTGAAGTGAAAGAATGATGAATATTATAGTGCGAACAAGAGGAAACGTCAGTCAGTGTCACTGCTGTTGACATGAATCCCGAAAACTGAAGATTTTCCAATCGTCAGCGATGCACTGAACTTTCTCAAAAGGTATTAACGTGCTCATATATGAGGCCACCTGAAACTGCAAAAGTACATGTGAAGCAGACGATATACAGCATGCTGACGCAAGATCTTTTTTTATGAATGGGATTACTAATAGAGTCACGTGTGTCATTTTCTCTCTGTGGTCACGTCCAGTAAGTCCAGTCCAGTTGTTCTGTCTGTTATCATCTCTTTAAGAGTAAACTAAATATGACTCACAGCACAAACTGTTTTTGGATGCAGCAGCAAGTGATTTGCATGACTATAGAGCCGCTGCATCACTAAAGCAGCAATTTAAAAAGGATTTACAATTCATTGTTTCACTACCAATATTATGAAAAGCACTTTAAGCAATCTGAGTGTAATTGGTTATTCGTCACCTTGACAGAACTTGCAGATGAATGAAGGAAGTTTTCTGAACCTGCAGGTCGTCGGACTGATTGCTTATGTTTCTTTTTATTACCATTAAATTCAGACAAAATGCAACGCATGGCCTAAAGGCTTCAGGATCAGCTTGTTCCAGCTCGTTTCATTTTCCTTAGTTCTGCTTTAAAAAGAAGCTCCACGCATTCTGCCAAGTAGTCGACGGCCTTGCTTATTTCAACACGACGATGTCAAAGCACATTCTGCACGGCTCCGTAGTCAAAGAGTCCGGGCGCTAAACTGACCTGTCTGCAGTCCAGACTCGTCACCTATTGAGAATGTTTGGTGCGTTATGAAAGGCTGAAGAGCTGAAATCGAGTAAGAATAGAGAAAGATTCACAGCAGAGACTCCTCAGAGTTCTGTGGTGATGAACAGAAACATGTCTCAGCTTTTTGGAAACATGTTGCTGGCATCAGATTTGAAATGGGCACATCATGAACATTTGGGTTTGTACGTCTGGATGTGTCAGAACCGTGGACAGATGGATGTAGACGATAAAACGAGGACATGGTATCCGTGACGTCACCCACATGCTTCTGAGAAACCGCCGTGACTCCTGCTTAACCCAAAGAGGTGGACCTGAGTCAGGCTGAATGACGCCTGGTTGCTCAAACAAGCCATCTGTGACGGCAACCACCTGTCAATCAAAGCGTCCACGCTCTTAATCCTGCATAACTTTAAGCCTTAATATAATGTGAACAGGTGAGTTGTATATAAATTCACCCTCAGTACAGTTGTCATGAACGGGGAAATTAGCTACAGAGACCAAAACTGTTTTTTGTACCAGGCTGTAAACATGTTTATTTCTGCTGTGAAGTTTTGAACATGGGGACTTATGGAGACTGACTCACTTCTGGAGCCAGCCTCAAGTGGACGTTTGAGGAACTGCAGCTTCTAGGCTTCACTTCACAGCCATGGATGTTGTTGCTTGGTTTCTACAGTACTCCTTCATGTTAGGAAACAGAGGGTGAGAGGACGTGGTTGCCTCTGCCCCCTGCTGTTCCTGATTCTGCCATGTCTAACATCATTGGAGATTCACTTTCAGCTCCCCAGACAGCCGCTGTGTCTTCACTTCTGCTGCCCTGAAGCTAAATACCAGCTTCCAGCTTTTCGGGGACGACCTTCACGCGCCGTCAGATTTCCCTCCATGCTGGGATGAAGTCGTCACAGAAGAGCCGAGGGACGAATCCAGGCAAACTTTCTGAGCTCTTTAACTATTGTTGGCCAAGTCGAGCTGCTGATGGAAACTCGGTGAAGCGTACCCTGAGGCTTCTCTTCAAGCTCTCTGCGGGATAGTTTCTTTTTTACATTATTATTTTATGACATTTCACCTTTTTAAAGAGACGTTTTTTTATCTTAAAGCACATCTCGGTCAAGGTCGGGTCAAAACGCTGCTTTTAGAACAGACACATTTTGCAGAGGAGGTTCATTCAAATTAAAATTTTATTCTATAAACCAAAAGAATTTAAAAAAAGAGCAACGTGAGGCACAACATTACATAAACGTATTTTCAATAAACTTTCAATGAACTTACGTGGGATGCAAACGGCGCAGTTCAGAGAAAAATAGAAAGAAGTGCTAATTATTGTGGCAGTGTGAATAAAAACAGAAAGCCCTCTCAGCTTACACTCAAAGAAAACCCGGTTCTTGATAAGTTCCTTGCAGCTGCAGCTCATGCGGTGGAGCGAGTTGCTGGTTCATTTCCTATCCGTTCTTACTGGGACTAAATTGCTGTTGCAAAATGTTGTAAAGCACGTTTAAGTGGTTGGTGGTCAAATACAAGCCTGTTTGTTTGAGCACTCCACAAGTCTCCAAGTCATTTTGTTGCAGCACCACCCAGTGTCCTTCGACCCTCGATGTGGGTAAGGAAAACTACGGAAAAAACCTCAGGTGGAGCCACAGAGCATGCAATAGATGCTGCGTGTGCAATGACAACATTTTGAAATGTACGTGAAGGACGTGGAACCAGGAGAACATTGAGCAACTTCAGGGGTCGTCAAGGCTCGGGAAGATGGATGGAAATCTCTGTGGGGGGCGATGATCAAGGAGGTTTTCGATCTGTCTGCTTTATTTGTGGAAATAGAAATAAAATCTGTTGTCAGATGAAATGACAGCTTGAAACTTAAAGAGTGAAATCCAAATCATGAGCAGGATCTAATGTCTGCAGCCGCCGCGGCACCGTCACGGCCTGCAGGACACATTTTGTCCTGAAGATTTATTTTGAAGAGGGTTCTCAACAACAACAGGAGGTCTGTTGGACATGAAATGTACCGTGACACAAATCTGCCTGTGGTCACTGTTCATCTCTGGTGTTTGAGGCTGATGTGTCTCCCCCTCAGGCTGCACATTGAAACTCTTTGGACCTTTCCTCGTGTGAAGCAGTGACTCGTGGATCCTTGTTTTTTATCTTCATCCTGTGTGCTAACAGCTCATTTCTCTTGTTGTGTTCAGGCTCTCCAACCTTCCTGTCACTGCTGTGGATTTTCCTTGGAAAATTACTTTTTAGTGACGTACATGTTTCTTCTCTATGAGCTGTCACTCCTCATACCGGCTCGAACTCACGTTAATTTAAAAGAACAGAAATGTGAAAGACAAAATCTGATAAATAAACATTCGTTAATTTAGCTTATACACACCGAATGCAGTCGATACGTAGACACCTCGCTCTATCACATGAGCCACAGTCGAGTGTTATACGACTGAAAGCTCCGGATTTTGTTGTGGAGTTTGCATGTTCTGACGGGTAGATATTTTTAAAATTAAGTTAATTTCTTCGGTTCTTTACCTCGATTAATCAGTTGAACTATCGTGGATAACGAAGAGAATCGTGGTTTTGCTTGAAACGTTACGTGAACGTAGGTCGAGTTGAGACGACGCCTCCTGGTGGTCTGAACAAACATCAGCCTGGTGTGTTTCTTTCCTCTTTGTTATCAATTAGCGGCAGAGCTGGAGGCAGAGCAGATATTTCTTCCTTGTCACAGACTTCACTCAGCACATTTGTCTCTGTCACTCAGTCTGTCAGCCGGCAGCTCTTCCATCCCTCCAGGCTCAGCTGTAAACTCTGTCGGAGTGCGGACACGACTCTCCGCCGCTCTTTGTTTTGTCACGTGACTCTGCAGCTGCGATGGTGGACTGACTGAGACCTCACCGTCACGTCAGCTCCTCTGAACCTGTCACGCTGGCTCTCAGTGACATGAACTGTGCTGACTAAAGAGATATGAATGTCTCCAGGTCACGTTTCCTGATGGGAAAAGGTTATCGTCAAGGTCACGATGGAGGAAACACTGAAATCATTTGTTCAGCACTTCAGGCTGCTGGTGCTCACATTCATACACCTACAGCAACTTTGAGAGATTAGATTTTACACTTTTAAAAAAGAAATGGCTCATTAAAAGTCAAAAACTGCAGTTCCTCTAACGTCCACTTGAGGCTGGCTCCAGAAGTGAGTCATAAAGTGAGAAATAAACATGTTTACAGCCTGGTACAAAAAACAGTTTTGGTCTCTGTAGCTAATTTCCCCGTTCATGACAACTGTACTGAGGGTGAATTTATATACAACTCACCTGTTCACATTATATTAAGGCTTAAAGTTATGCAGGATTAAGAGCGTGGACGCTTTGATTGACAGGTGGGTGTGGTTACAGGTAGGTTGTTTGAGTCAACGCGGTGGTAGAAGATGACCTGCGATCACTCTCAGGTTACAAAAACATGTTTAATATTTACTCTGAGCACAGTGACATGGATTAAACATTAAAAATTATCTAATTAACTGAAGACTATGACCAGCAGACGACATCCAAACAGACTGAGGAGCGGCAGATAAATAAACCACAGCGGTCGGCTGCTTCCTCTCTCGCTACATTAACTTTAACACAATGTTTGGACTCATTAGGAGTCAGTCATGGTGTCCTCTATGGATAATAATTCAAAACAAAAAGTACCGGATCAAAGCATGAGCATAAATTCACAATTCTGCTGCTGATTCCTGAATGAATGAATCATAACCGCTGTTCTGTCGCAACCAGACAACTCAAAGACAGAGAAACACAGACGAGCTGCTCATCATGCAACCGACAAAAAAACAAGACACGTCCTGTGCAGGTTGAATCTGCTCGTCCTGCAGCGACAGACGACTTCATGAGGCGAGAGTCTTCCCCCGGGCCTCGCTGAAAGAATTTCTCTGAGCGGTATCACCTCGGGAAGCCTCCCTGCGGTGTCATGATGCAGCCTCGAGGGGAAACACACCGCGGGACTTTAGAGGACGGTGAGTGACAGTGGCAACTTCACTCAGTGTTGGATTTCGTGTTGGACACGTCGTGTCCAAACGGGCTCCGTCGTGAGAAACGATGACACGTAAACGCAACCAGGCAAAAAAGCCAGAGAGCTTAAACCTGATCTGTGTGTGTGTGTGTGTGTGTGTGTGTGTGTGTGAGAGTGTGTGTGTGTGTGTGTGTGTGTGTGAATGCTACACATACCTCCTTACACACTTCTTGTTTATGGGATGAGACAAGCGTATGCATGAGTGGCTGAATTAGCAGCTTGCACTTTACTGCGTTTGGGATTTGGAAGCTGTGTGTGTGTGTGTGTGTGTGAGAGAGTGTGTGTGTGTGAGAGTGTGTGTGTGTGTGTGTGTGTGTGTGTCATGAGATATTTCAGTTTGCACATGTATGTCAGGTCAAACCCACAAACCACTGCACAGGGTCTCTGTGGTGAGAGTTAAGTCCATTATGAATCTCCCATGTGTGTGTGTGTGTGTGTGTGTGTGTGTGTGTGTGTGTGTGTGGATATTGACCGCCACCGGCTCAGCTCTCTTCTTTTAATGAGCCACAGTCCTTGCGGCTCCTCTCAGGACCGTCAAAGAGCTCAGACGGCTGCTTTACACTCACGGACTCGTTACGTATTTAAGGCGGACGGATTTAAGATGGAAGTCCTGATCAGCAAACACTCAGATCTCAGATCTGCGGCACGCTTTGCTGTTTTTTTGTAGAAGACAGAGGAGGCGTGTGACCTCTGTGTGTGTCGACATCTGCATTGATTAAAACCGCAGCGTTCAAGCTGCTCTTTAATTTTATCGATTTAAATTAGTTCGCCCGTTACGTTTTGACGGTTTTCCACGCCGAGCTGATCCCATGAGGAGACAAGACGTTTGTTCTCGTGTACAGAATGGACAGAGCACGAGCGGCGTCACCTGCAGGTCTCTGAAGACGCTTTGAAATGAAATTATGCAGAGCTGGAGGCCGAATGACGCCTGGGTGCTCAAACATGCCAACTGTAACGGCACCTACCTGTCAATCAAAGTGGCAACACTGTTAATGGACATTTGAACATGGGGACTTATGGAGACTGACTCACTTCTGGAGCCAGCCTCAAGTGGACGCTCGTGGAATTACAGTTTTTGGCACTTAATGTCACTGCATGGCTTCATTTCAGAGCCACGGAGGTCGGCGCTTGAGCTTGATGGTGGTTAACCCAATTTTAAACTATTTACCCCAAATCCACATTTGGGTCTTTTGTCTGTAAATTTTCACCAAAATTTTCGTCCACTTGAGGCTGGCTCCAGAAGTGAGTCGGTCTCCATAAGGCCCCATGTTCAAATGTCCAACTTCACAGCCCGTGTGTCCACAGTGTGAGCTGGGAAGGCAGGACTGCCAGGATGGTTAAACCGTTTTCCATAACTCTGATCCAGAATCTGAAACTTGAGCTGCACCAAATCTTCCATTTTTCATTCTCATCGATATTCTGAAGGTTTTTTACAGAGGGCCGTGTTCATATATCATTCAGTGCCTTTCAGATTTATACAAGATTTTATTTATAAAACATTGAAAATTTGATTTTTTTTATGGCTCGAGAGGATCTTCTGATAAAAACAGACCTTCTAATATGTCAACAAAATGAAATCTTTCAGAAACGAACGTTATAACGTCTCGATCTTCAATCTGGGAGTTGTGACAAATAACGTGAGACGACTGAGGAACGGTCGCTCGTATATATCTGTGCTGTTCCAGCTGCATCCGCTGAGCCTTTTTTGGATGCGTTCAGTGAATTTTCTTCAAAGATATTTAAAAAATGTATCTATGGAGCCAAAATGCCAAGAGGCTGACAGTGTGGCTCCGACTGATACGTTTATGATCGCCTCATATCCGAGATCAAACCATGAGGCTGTTTTTTTGTGCTACAAACAGAAAAGATCAAAATGAAGAAAGATAAAAAGACAGTCTCTGGTGATCAGATTTAAATTGATAATACCTGTATTGATTAAATAAAACAGCTGGTTCCTCTGTGTGAGTATTGGCCAAACATTTTCAGCGCTCCACACATCGTTTCAGTTTCATTTCAGCAAACAGTTCTGAGTCACTCCTAAAACCAACCTGCACAGAGTCAACACAGCTCCCTGATCTTTCTTCTCATATCTTATTTTACAGTTTTCGTCCATGTAGGCGTCCCGGCTGCTGAAACGGATCCTGATGTGATCCTGCATCTTATTCATCTCTGATCAGACGAAGTCGTGTAAGACTGTAATGTGTCCAGAGATGTTGCAAGTCGGGGTGCGACGCCTCCCTTCACCGTTGTCCACTTCATACAAGAAGGATCAACGTCGTCTCCACTTGCTGAGCGACTGAGGTCGTTTGGACCTTCTATGACGCTGTGGAGGTCAGTCCGGACTGTCCCCACACCTAAACTCCACTGAGGAAAGCTGACATCCTCTGACAACTCCTCCGTGCTGAGACTTCAACAAAAGCTACTCACACCATGTAAGAAGGAGCGACCACAGGTCCTTCATTCCTACGCCTAAACATGTTTGCATGGCCGAGTCAGCTGTCACTGATGAACCGTGTGCACAGACTATGGTTTTTGGAAGTGCTCCTCAGACTCTGTCTGCCAGGGCCTGAAGATCACGATCTTCTTCCTTTTACGTGCAGAGATTTCTTCTGATTCTCTGAATCTTTCAGTTACATTATGAAGTGCAGATGATGAAATGCATTCATCAGATTCAAACATTCTTTATAAATGAACTGGTGCTCTA
>NC_040030.1:15648447-15684194 GCF_000972845.2 Larimichthys crocea
GGAGGTCGGCGCTTGAGCTTGATGGTGGTTAACCCAATTTTAAACTATTTACCCCAAATCCACATTTGGGTCTTTACTTTTTTTTTTGTGTCTGTAAATTTCACTAAAAGTTAGCTTTTAAGAATATTTCCTTGTCGTCCACCTGAGGCTGGCTCCAGGAGTGAGTCAGTCTCCGTAAGTCCCCATGTTCAAATGTCCAACTTCACAGTAGGTGTGTCCACAGTGTGGAGCTGAGGAAGGCAGGACTGCCAGGATGGTTCAACCATTTTCTCAAACTCTGATCCAGAATCTGAAACTTGAGCTGCACCAAATCTTCCAGTTTTTCATTCTCATCGATATTCTGAAGGTTTTTTACAGAGGGCCGTGTTCATATATCATTCAGTGCCTTTCAGATTTATACAAGATTTTATTTATAAAACACTGAAAATTAGATTTTTTTGTGGCTCGGGAGGATCTTCTGATAAAAACAGACCTTCTAATATGTCAACAAAATGAAATCTTTCAGAAAACGAACGTTATAACGACTTGATCTTTAATCTGGAGAGTTCGTGACAAATAACGTGAGACGACTGAGGAACGGTCGCTCGTATATATCTGTGCTGTTCCAGCTGCATCCGCTGAGCCGTTTTTTGGATGCGTTCAGTGAATTTTCTTCAAAGATAATTTTAAAAAATGTATCTATGGAGCCAAAATGCCAAGAGGCTGACAGTGTGGCTCCGACTGATACGTTTATGATCGCTTCATATCCGAGATCAAACCATGAGGCTGTTTGTTTGTGCTACAAACAGAAAAGATCAAAATGAAGAAAGATAAAAAGACAGTCTCTGGTGATCAGATTTAAATTGATAATACCTGCATTGATTAAATAAAACAGCTGGTTCCTCTGTGTGAGTATTGGCCAAACATTTTTTCAGCCGCGTCCACACATCGTTTCAGTTTCATTTCAGCAAACAGTTCCGAGTCACGTCCCTGAAAACCAACCTGCACAGAGTCAACACAGCTCCCTGATCTTTCTTCTCATATCTTATTTTACAGTTTTCGTCCATGTAGGCGTCCCGGCTGATGAAACGGATCCTGATGTGATCCTGCATCTTCTTCATGCACATCTCTGGACTCAGTTACAGTCTTACACGACTTCGTCTGATCAGAGATGTTGCAAGTCGGGGTGCGACTGCCTCCCGTCACCGTTGTCCACTTCATACAAGAAGGATCAACGTCGTCTCCACTTGCTGAGCAGACTGAGGTCGTTTGGACCTTCTATCACACTGTGGTGGTCAGTCCTGGACTGTCCCCACGCCTAAACTCCACTGAGGAAAGCTGACATCCATCAAGAACAACTCCTCTCACGTCCTGCACGAGACTTCAACAAAAGCTACTCACACCATGTAAGAAGGAGCGACCACAGGTCCTTCATTCCTACGCCGTAAGCATGTTTGCTGTCACTGATGAACCGTGTGCACAGACGACGGTTTTTGGAAGTGCTCCTCAGACTCTGTCTGCAGGGCCTGAAGATCACGATCTTCTTCCTTTTACGTGCAGAGATTTCTTCTGATTCTCTGAATCTTTCAGTTACATTATGAAGTGCAGATGATGAAATGCATTCATCAGATTCAAACATTCTTTATAAATGAACTGGTGCTCTACTTTCTAATGCAGTCTTTCACAGAGTGGATGAACACAAAGACCCACAGAGTGCAAATGTGCTGTAATAAAGATATTACATTAAAATGATGTTTGCACTGTTGATTTTAGGTTGGGGTTTTGCTGCATGAACATATCACATAAGTGCCGTATAAATAAAGGTTTTGCCATGAAGTGTTACGGTGTTTTACTGATTTAACAGTCTCTAACATGTAACACTCTATTCTGTGTAAATACCCTTAAAATGCCGGTTTTTAAATATGACTGATTGACCTTGAACAGCTCATTCATCATGAGATCTTCCACCAGCTGTTATCTTTTAGCATTTCATACATTTTCCAGTGTTTTGTTGACGGCGTCCAACATTTTTCAAACCTCGCTGCGTAACGTAAGACTGTGTCACGATCTTGTGTGACACGTGGTTTAAACTTCTCTCTTATTCGTGGTGTATTTTGTTAAAGTGCCGTCCGCTCTCGTTGAGCGTACCTGCTCTGTAAATCCCGTGTTGTCGAGGTACAGGTGAGTTCATTGGCTCTGAGCGTTCCCGTCCTATGAATCCTGTCGACGTCGACCTGTATATTTAGCAAGTTCCAACAACATCCTTGAATCTGATGTCCTCATCTAAAATGTGCAAACACGTCTGTTTCAGCTTCAGCATCATGGTTTCATATTTGACTGTGTTTGCAATAAATCCTCTCTGTGTGACACTGTAGGAACACCGAAGGGTCGGTCTGAAATTACAATCAAGTATCAATGCCACAAAATGTTGTTTTTTTTACAGTAGATGGACAAATCAGTGAAGGTCATCCATCACTGGGTTTTTATTTTTAGCTTTGTCTCAGCGTCCCTATAGACCCCTAAACACAAAGTAAAAAGACAAAGTTCTTCTTTTATTTGAACCGCACGCCCTTTAACATCACCCCGTAAACCTCGACCAACCAAATAAGAAGAAGTCTATTGTGTCACCTTTACTCCAGTACCTGGCCTAACATCCAAACCCCACCGGGTCACGTCACGGCCATAACGACTTCAATCCCCACCGGGAGAGCTTTGACTGCCAAACTTTGTTACGACTTGCTCAGAATTGGTCATTTTTCTGGTTTATGTGCTTCTAAATATGTAAATATGTTACATGGGGTGTTGTATGGTGTGTTTTATTTTGAAAATCGACCAGATTCTCGACGCCTGTGCATCCGTGCTTGGTGGAATTCAACCGTCCCAAAGACAAAAAGTTAATTTTCAGGTATTGTTCATGGTATTTTGACCTTAAGCTTTACATATCCGAGGTTATTTACAGACTTTGTTCATGGAAATATTGCCAAGAACCCAACGGTTGTTAGCTCGGTCAGCCATGTAACTCACCCCAGGACTCAGGAGCCAAACCCGGCAAGAAAACCACCTCGGTGGGCTGCTCACTGCTGATTTCAGAGGTCGTCTTTGGGTTCAGAAGGTAGAAGCTGAAACTAGATCATAGCTCAGTTGGGGTGTAACATACACTCACTGTGTGATGGCCATGATAATGATCATGATTTATTTGGTCAGCAGGAGGCAGCGTCTGAAACTAGAGAGTGGACAACGCTGTCAAACTGATGGAGACCTCCAACAGGAACAAACTCACACCAACACGCACAACACCTCCGAAATGATCGACCTCCAAAGAGCGCACGATATATCACGCGACCGCAGCCGCCTCCTCCACTCATCCTTCAGAGCGCTCCCATCTGATCGCAGATACAGATCTCCTGCCTGGAAACGGGCGCATTGCGGCGCTATGGCAGGAGTTTTGTCACCTCTGCCGTCACGTGACTCGGTGAAAAACACCTCAGTAACCGTCATGGGTGCTCCGTGTTGGGACGATAAATGCAGCTTTGTCTGGACGAACTCGTGTCCAGTTCTGTCCATCAGTTCTGAAAACAAATCTCCAATGACGCCGACGGCCGTGAGCTCCCTTGAAACATAACTTAATAACCGCCACGCTGCTGTCAGAGATCGAATGCAACCGCACGGAGGAGGTGCAACAAAGCCATCGAGCTTTAATCCGACTAAAGTAACACTTCTGGAATTGCGAGCATCGCACCTCTCCTCCGTCTGCCAGACGAAAAAAACAAGTATATGGAGGTGAGTTTGTCTCTAAATGATCACACCGTCCGGCGTGAGAGCGCTTTAACTATCACCTGCATCAGTGTTTGCTCTCTGTCCTCATACTCTTACTTTACTGCATTATTCTGCGTTATCCTCGGGCATCTCAGGGCCAGAGAAACGATGGATTTCTCTGTGCAAACGTCCGGGTTGCACCTCGATGTCAGGATGTTTACTCTGACGTTCCGCTTCAGGCGGCGACATGCACAGGAGCTTTAGGCATGTGGTGACATCCACATCAGATCTCATACCACTGCCATGCATCTTTGATGACACACGCAGTCTTAGAAGTCCACCCTCCTCCTCCTCTGCAGCACACTGTCAACATGGATCAACTTGCATTGACACATAAAGAGAAAAAACTAAAAATAAGATTTGTACTTGGCAGGAGAGAAACAAACAACGCAGAAGACGGATCACACACAGAGATCCTCCGATGATGCAGAAGACCGACAGGAAGTTAGAGTCGAGAATCTGCTTCGTCTTTGTCTGAGAAGCTTTCTTCTTATTCTTTACACTCTACCCGCTCTCGCTGAGCCTCGGCCTTGGTGGAGCCAGCGATGTAACGCGGCACCCGGGCCGACGAGGCCACCTGACACCTTCAGCAGAGCCAGGACGTCTCATTTCTGCTTAGCTCACTAAATGGAAAAAAAAAAAATCCACCAGGAAACTGGATTTAGAAACGCTTTCCACACTGAGCCTCGAGGGGGAATCGATGAAACACGGAACCACATGAAGAAACACGGACAAACATGTGAATTAACTGATAAACTGTGAAACACGGCACTTTATTTTGATGTTATTTCATAGAGTAAGTCATTAATAATTCATGTTTAATTAGTTAGAGTTCAGTACAGTTGTCATGAACGGGGAAATTAGCTACAGAGACCAAATCTGTTTTTTGTACCAGGCTGTAAACATGTTTATTTCTGCTGTGAAGTTGGACATTTGGACATGGGGACTTATGGAGACTGACTCACTTCTGGAGCCAGCCTCAGGTGGACGTTAGAGGAACTGCAACTGTTTTTGTGCAAAGGCTTCACTTCACAACCAATCCACATGCACAGTACCAGAACCCTTAACCTGACTGCTACTGAATGGAATTTAACCATCATTAAAGGTCCAGTGTGTAGGATTTAGTTAGTATTTTTTGGCACTTTACATATTCAAATAACTTCAGTGACATAATACAGAGCTGATGCATTGAAACCACAGCAGCATAGGAACATTTATGCTCATATAACGCTCTTAAAACGCTCATATAACGCTCATATAACGCTCGTTCTGACCTCACAGACCGACTGATTCAATGCCACTGAATGAAAACCTGTTTTTTCCGTCTCTGCCTACCTATGGTTGCATTATCCTTCGCAGTCTGCTCTCTTTCTATCACTGACAAAGCATCAACACATAAACACATCGGCCCCCGGCCGATAATGTAATCTGGCAGCGGCTCCGAGGACCCGGAGAACAGAGCGAGTGTGAGAAGAGGAGTGTGCCAAGCACTCCGCCGGCTGAATCTACTCACCCGCTGTAACCCCGGAGCCTATGCAGATTCTATTAGCACTTCCAAACAGTTCAGCGCACCATCGGCCTGCCAGTCTGTGTTAATGATGAGCTGGTTTGTATCACGCCGACGTCCCTGCACGCCGAGCAGAGGATCCAAAGCGCCGCAGTACGAAACACTGACGACGGCAACAAGTGCACAGAATGCACGAAGGCTTTTACAAGCTGTGCACGTACAGAAAATTAATTATGACTGGAGGATTAATAAAGTAAATATCTTTCACAGGCCTGCTTCTGTTTGAGGAAACGTCCATTCATCTGCATATATAAAAAAAAAACACTCAGTTCTTATTTACAGAGTTTATTTAAAGCAACGTAACGTAGAAGTCGGTCTTTGTTGTGATTTGTTGGCTCCAGTTTCAGAATGTAATCCCACTGTTTAGCTGTACTCGAGTATTCGACTCGAGTCGACAACTTTGCCAGCAGCCAATCATCATCCAGGTCCCCAGCAGCAGCTAATATCACTGCCTAGTCCAGCAGCAGTCAGCCCAGCTCGGCGTCTGTCTTTCAGCCTTTTATTTCACCAAGCTCTCACCAACCACTAAAAGTCAGTCCCACATTTACTCTTGTCCGGCGGCTTCTTGCTCGCTCACTCTCTCCTTTTCTCTTCTTAGCTTCCTCCGTCAGCGTCCTCTTCACTCTCTCCTCCTCTGCCATTATGTCCGTAGAGGCTGCTGAGCCTGGTTACACTGCCCACTTATCCACCGGCTCTCCATCAGTATTCCTTGTAAACCTCCTCTTCTTCTTCCCGGTGGTACAAACACTAACACTCCCCGGTGCTCTGAGCTAACAGCAGCTACCAAACTGAGCTAACATGAGCTAACAGCAGCTACCAAACTGAGCTAACATGAGCTAACAGCAGCTAACAAACTGAGCTAACATGAGCTAACAGCAGCTAACAGACTGAGCTAACATGAGCTAACAGCAGCTAACAGACTGAGCTAACATGAGCTAACATGAGCTAACAGCAGCTAACAGACTGAGCTAACATGAGCTAACAGCAGCTACAGCTGTCAGCAGTTTACTTCACTGTCCATCATAAACTCTGTAAATCACAGAGAGTTGAGGCGGAGCAGCCGGAGGACATCAGAGGGAAAACCAGAAAACATTTCCTCCATAAAATATGATCCAGTTTCACCAGAATCAGTGAAATAGTTGCTGCTGTGTGACTTAGTGCCGTAAAGCGTTACGTACTTCTCCCGACCCGGAGCCCAAAGTTACATAGAGTGAGAACAGACGTACGACTGACAGAGACACCGTTCAGCTGATCACAGGTCAGTGTGGGTCAACATGTCGCTCTGAGTGTTTGGACACGACGCTGCTCTGTAAATGTTGTAGTTAGAAGTATCAGCAGTTCTGTATCTCTGCATCTGAAACGATGTGTTCGCTCTCATCAGTATTAATTCAGCCTCTCTGATTAAGCGCTGTGTTTTTTCCAACGAGCTCATCTGGAACAGAAAATTAATCCTGGATCAGCAGCGTCTCTCCGAGATGTTTGATAAATCACGGCCCTTATCTTTCCCGAGGAACGCGAGTTCTCTGCCGGGCTCTCAGCTGAAGAACGCTCCGGCGTTAATCATCTCGACGCTGCGATCGACTGCTTACTCTCCTAAATCCCAGAGTTGAGTTTAGCGGGCGGCGTTCTGTCCCATTTAGCCGAGGATAAAGGAAGAGTTTGTCCCACTTCTTAATGTGTGTTGACTCAGTGACGTACAGCTCCGAGCGGGATAATTAAAACGTGGAGGACCCATGGGGAATACTCGTAGTCCTGAGTGTATCAATGAACAAAAACCATCCTCTCCCATTGAACAGACCGGCCCGAGTGAGGTCTGCACATTCTGAAGTTTCAGCTCTGACCTCGATAACGTCGTTAGACAAACGACCTAATCTGGTTTCTGAATTTAGGTTGGACTTTAAGAGTCGAACACAGAGACGGAGAAATGGGGCGACGATGCAAAAACAAAACAGCACCACCAAAAAGGGACAAAGCCAAAAAACTGCAGTTCCTCTAACGTCCACCTGAGGCTGGCTCCAGAAGTGAGTCAGTCTCCATAAGTCCCCATGTTCAAAACTTCACAGCAGAAATAAACATGTTTACAGCCTGGTACAAAAAACAGTTTTGGTCTCTGTAGCTAATTTCCCCGTTCATGACAACTGTACTGAGGGTGAATTTATATACAACTCACCTGTTCACATTATATTAAGGCTTAAAGTTATGCAGGGTTAAGAGCGTGGACGCTCTGATTGACAGGTGGGCGGCTTGTTTGAGCAACCAGGCGCCGGATCTGCCAATGATCCACGTCTTTGCCGAGTTTTAGGTAGAAGAGCTAGTGCCACATACACTATATGGACAAAAGTATTGAGACGCCTGATGATTACACCAACAGGGACATTGTCTGCATTGTGTCCGTTCATTCTGTAGAGCATTTATGAGGTTGGACGAGACGGCCTGGCTCGCAATCTACAGGTCCAGTTCATCCCAAAGGTGTTTGATGGGAGGGTTGAGGTCAGGGCTCATCAAAGAACGTCTTTATGGACCTTTGCTGAAGCATTAACGTAACCCTTCATACTATTCTCCCTCCTCCGACAAGGCAGGAGTGTCCAAACACTTTTGTCCATACAGTGTATTTCTAGCACTTACGCATTCGCTGTCCATTCTTTGAACCGTCACTGATCTGGAGCAAAGAAAATCACCTAGAAAATTATATTAAATGACCTGATTTACTAATTATTTATTATTTATGCCAAGATGTGCAACAACAACACAAATGTTCGATGCTGAGACGCAGCTGCAGAAACATCCATGAATAGTTTCAGGATTGTTTCACACAAGTATTTCTGGATTTATTCAAACACGATCTGTAACTCCAACATGTTTAAAAATCAGGATTCAAAGCCGAACGGCTGAAGAAGTGACATGAACTAATAATGTCATTATCAAACATTAGAGGTCACAGGTGCAGTTTGATTAATGAACTCTCTGTGACAAAGTATAAAGTTTGTTTTATGAGTTAAATATTCAGAAATATTAAATTTAAGAGAAACTTTTGGATTTTTGATGAATTTCTGGATGAAAGTTTCAGCACAGAAACATAAATATTCCCCAGATGGATCAATCATCAATCTCTGATCTAAAGCTGACTCCCTCCATCAGAACACCTCCACCTCCTCCTCCACCTCCTCCACCCCGTCCTGACCTTTGATGTGCTCGTTGACGACGCTCTCCAGCCGGTCCAGCCTCTCGATAATCCTGAGGGTTTCCCCTTTGCTGTCCTCCTCCAACTTTCTGTCCGCCTCGCCTCCTCCTCCTCCTCCGACTCCGACTCCTCCACCTCCTCCGCCTGCGCCGCCGCTCTCTCCCGCAACTTTGGTACCGCCGTTATTGGCCACATAGTTGGTGATCCAGCCGACGTACAGCAGACAGACGATGTTGGTCATCCCGCTCAGGATCACGCATGTCGACACCAAAGTTTTAGTTCTCCTTGTGCACAGCATCGCGACATCCCTCCCATGGGCTGCCCGGTCCCGACGCGCAACCACGCAGGTGGAAGTGAGAAGACGCGCTGTGTCCAAATGTGACCACGGCGAGGCGATGCCGGGGACTCAGTCCGCCTGTGCGCTCTCGGGTCCCGGCTGAGGCATGTTTGAAACCCTCCGAGCAGCTGAATGTTCGTGGTAACAGAAGCAGAGTTCCCCCCCGCGGAGCAGCCGGAGACTCACGCTGCGCTCTGCCGCTGCAAAGCTGTCAGACGCAGCGCAGCGAGCACCCCCCACCGCCGGCCCGGAGTCCTTCACACAGCCCAATAGGAGGGGAGGAGGGCGGGCACTGCTCGCTTCTGCCGGCCCCTCTCACAGCGAGAGTACACGGAGGAGGAGGAGGGTGGAGGAGGACAGTGATGGATGGATGAAACAGGTGCGTTCATGCAAACAGTGTGTGTGAGGCGAGCATGTGTACAGGTGTGTGTGTGTGTGCACGATGTGGATCCGGTTCTGGTGCTGCTAATGTGCAGAACCTGTAAGGGACCGTCTGAAAATGAAAGTGTGTTTGGCTGAAGGCAGAGGAGAAGTTTTGAACTTTGTCTGACCTTTTCTTTCCTGTGATCATCCACCTCCCACAGCTCCACCCAAAACACAAAAACTAAACATCTGTCCACTTTACAAGAACCCAACAGGAGGCTGAGCCAACATCTGGGTGAGATCTTTTATTCTTCAAGTGAGGAATAAAATATGAATGCATCAACCACAATAAGTAAGGAGAGAAACATGCGCCCTCAAACATCTCGGTTCAAGTCCGAGCCTGAAGGTTCTTCATGAAGATGCCCTGAAACTCCACCGTGCACGCCGCAGTCTGTCCTGCACGTGACTTCAAACCCACCAGGAGCGTTTCAGAAGCAGGTTTACTTGCTCAGATTTTCCTGGTTCATGTTCTTCTAAATTTGCTTCTACATGTGGAAATATGCCACGTGCTTCATTTGTTATTTGTTATGTATTTTATTTTGAAAACCCACCGGCTTCTCTGTGCAGTTTCTGTGTCCGGCTTCCTGTCAGCTCTGTGTTACACTGTCAAAAATAAAAAATCACCTGCGTTAAATTCAACGCGGAGCCGAGCGGAGCCTTCGCTTCTGAACCGGACTGTGGTTTAGTAGTTTAAAGGTTCTGAAATGGACAAAAAAAAAGTTCACACTGTCTCTATTAATGAAAAAAGTCATTACTAAATAATAAATAGTTGCGTGTGGGCTCAAAGTCACATAGTGTGAGAACACTGGAGCTGTTTTACTGGTAGTGATGTTACATAATGACGCCGTCTTGAATTCTTAATGCACCTTTTAGTTATTAATGATTAACAGAATTGCAGCGATTCACTCCTGACGTGTGACTTTTATTTATTAATTTTAATGATTTGTGTTTAACGGTGCACGCTACGCTTTAGCTCAGGGGTCCCCAAACTTTCTTTGGTGCGGGCCACATCAACTTGCCTTTCAGTGATCAGGCTATAACAGAAATGATATCAGTCCCACCAGGATTTCGTGGCCTTTTTTGAAATAGTTGCGGCCTAAAATGCCTGATGTTGCATGAGGTTTTCAAAAAAAATGCGGTGAAAGTTGCTTTTTACATTTTTGTTGCGATTTTGTTGCGGGAGAAAGTGAAAGTTGCGATAAATTGTGATTCGACAGTCGCGGAGAGGGCGCAGCGAGCACTAAGTCCACGGCCCCGGGAAGCGGCGAGGTCCAGGCAGGAGGGCGCTGTAAAGCTCGCGGCCAGAGCCGTGAGCCACCTTCGCCCCCGAGCCTTTCCAAGCCGACCCAGAGCCGGTCACGGTGCACCGGGGAGAGGTCCCATGAGGGGATCCTCCCGCACCGTGCGGCCGTCCCTGACCCGCCGAGTTGAATCCCCCGGGCAGACTGCGCGGAGGTTGATCACGAGCAAAGTCACGTCGGAATATACCATTGTGTGAGGGGATGAAAATTAGCTAGTACTGTAAATAGTTCGTAAATAAGGTAGATTTTAATTAGAATGCCAAGCTTAATCATTAAGTGTGGATATTTTATAATAGGAAAATGCGATTTTGAAAAATAGGCCATGTTTAGAGGGATTGTTTGGGATCGTTAAGTGGGCCACTCCAATTGTTTAGGCGGGCCGGATGTGGCCCGCGGGCCGTAGTTTGGAGACCCCTGGTTTAGCTGCATCACAGTCAGCTACGAGGTCAGAAAAAAAACATCTCAGGAATAGAAAATATTAATATTGTGGGAAGGGTCTCATCGCCACCACAAACATTTTTATACTGTCCCTAAGTGTGTTTGTTTGTGTATTGTACAGAAAGGCTGAGTATTATGACTTCTTATGAACACACACACACATAATATATCTGTACATAAACACACACACTTCTGATGATCTCCGGCCACCTCAGGTGCCTACCTGAGAGCTAAAGTAACTTCAGAGTTTCACACCAGCAACAGATGGATCTCACAGTTAGAGCCTCCAGGCTGCCGCTTTCATCTTTGTCTTTCATCCACTGCTTCGCCAATCACACACACACACACACACACACACACACACACACACACATTCACTCAGACACACACTTATACGCACGTGGCGCCGAATCGAAAACTCTCCATTCACCCAAGAGCACTCTGGCAGATTCAACCGACTCGCCTTGCTTATAAATAATTCATTAGATCTGAAATATTAAGGCTCCCTGCTCTGTGCTGCTTTCAATCTTGTCTAACTGACTGTCTGTCTGTCTGTCTGTCTGTCAGTGTGTCTGTCTGTCTCACTCCCTCTCTCTCAGTTTGACCAAAAAAAAAAAAGGAGGCATTGATTTTTATGGGTTTTTTTGGAGAGCCGCTTTCTTTTAAAACCTCCTGAAGAGTCACGATCAGCGCCGTCCTTTAACACGTGTTCGTGGGAGTGAAGCCGATGATGAGCGGCAATCAGACAGAATATCTTAGAGATTTTTTAAGGGCTCTGCTTTCCTTTGCCTCGCTCGAGTCTGAGAGTTTAAGCACCTGCACTCAATATTTTAACATAATGCATAAAAAGATGGCTCACAGTGAACCCACAGAGAATCATCAGCTGAGTCTGCAGCCTCCTCCTTCAGCTTGATTGTTTTAGCTTCACTCCCAGATAGCACCGTCCTCGGCCACAGCAGGCAGACGTTTTCAGGCCACGGTACACGACCGAAACAGCAGACGGGCACAGCCTGAGACTCGCTGGTGATCGTAACGGAGCATTTAGATGTTGAAGAGGCAGAAGTTTCCCTCAGGAGTTGGCAGAAACTAAAGTTCTTACTGTAAAGGAGACTGAATGTTGGACTCTAAGTGTGATAAAGTTGTTTAAATGTTTGCCACATCAATTTTCAAAGGTTATATGTCAATATTGTGTTTCTGGAGCCCCCATGTGGCCAAAAAAGGCAACACAACAAGCAAAAGTCGTGTTTTTACTGACTGTTTGTCACTAAAATGTATTGTACGTATCCTGATGTTCACCCCTCGTGAAACATTCACCACGACAGAGGAACTTGAAACCGACTTTGGCTCCTTACAACTCTTCGTCCTCACCTTCGTTCCCACATTGCTACATTTCTTGGCTCGTTACTGTCACCAACTGTCCTGATCTGATCACGTCACTCAAGATACATAACGGAAACATTGTGCATTAATGCTACAGATTGTTACAAAAATAAAAAAACTCGACCTTCATACTTCAAGTTACAAACTCAGCTCTGGTTGGGCAGTTTCTTTCTCCTGTGCCAGCTCACAACAAAAATAATCAATTTCCATTTGGAGTAGAGAAACAACTGTCATTCCCTTCCCGAGGCAACTGAAAGTGGTGTGAGTAGTTGTCTGTAGGTTTTGTTTTTGTTGTTTCTCAACTTCCCCCAGGTTGCACCGTTGAGTATTGAATGGTGTTGGGCAGCGTTAGGGTTCAGTTCACAAAGAATGCTGTACACTGGAGGGGATGAGAAAGTTTTAAACTTCATGCAACTATCCTCTAACACAGTGGATCTCTTTTGGAGTCCAGACCAGTCCCCGGGATAATCAGTATCCAGAGACTATGATAAATACATGAAAGCTACCAGACTCACACAGCCTGGCCACGGGCGCAACAACAACTAATTCTGGCTTTAATTGGTGTTTTTAGGTTTATTCAAATAACGACAGCTTCACTGTCAACATAAGGTAAGGTGTAAAAATGGGCTTAATGTAGCGTACACTGCAACAGATGATGATTCTCTGAAGTTTGATGTGGCTAAAATATGTTTTATTGCTCCACGGTTCTTCTTCTGTGCCAGGATCCCTTTCTGCTTGTATGAATAAGTAACTTAAACAACTTCAAAATACCCAAACTACCCTTTGTAGGGTTGACATCGCTGAGAGCTGCTTCCTGTTTCCACCATGCCACGACCCATCCGTCCCTTTCCCATAACCGGCTTATCATCATCAGAAGGACAAAGTCCTTTCCAGGGCGATTTAGGGCGCTTTCACAACAGCACTATTTTGTCTGCTTTAAACCGACCAGAGTTTGTTTCCTTGGATAGTCCGCTTCGTTTAGGCAGGTGTGAAAGTTCATCTGAACTCTGGTCCGCCTGAAAACGTGGGTCTCAGTCCGCTTGCAAGTGAACCCTGGTGCAGCGGGAAAGCAAAAAGCCAATCAATGAGCTGGGTTTTCTTCTTCCTGGTCAGTGCTTGTTTTGCCAATACCACCCCCAAACGAGTAGCTGTTGTAAATGACGTTGTCCAGGCGTTTTGGTCCGCTTTTTAAGGTGCAGTGTGAAAATTAACCAAAACAAACAAAGGTGTTCGGCATCCACAATCAAACCAAGTCACTCAGCAACATTAGAGTCACTAATTAACCTTTGGAGAAGGACCTGCAGAACGTCAAATCATCCATCCATGCGGCTGAGGAACCAGCAACCTTCTTACTGCGCTGTAACCAACGCACCACCGTGCAATGCTTGCCCCGTTCTCCACAACCATTTGGTGACCACCAGAAAGTATTGCACAACCCCTTTGGGGCTAGAACACATGGGAGTGGCAACTTGCTTGTATCGGTTCTGGAACTTCTACAAACTACCAGGACGTGAATACAGAAAAGTCGATATGGTGGCATTGGAGTATGTAAATTACTATGGTTCAGGCTTATGCTTCTTTGAGTGCATACTGTATGTGTTGGTGCCCTTGAACACTGGTTGATTATGCACCTAGCGTAGCAGCAGTTTTTTGAGTAAAATCATGCAGATGCTCCCCTCTGCCAGGGGAATTGGATTCATGTGGATTCAATATCTCTAGCCTAATAGGATTGTATTTTAAAGCTGCAGTTTGTGGGAGAGAATGACTCAGCGAATGCAGCATACATCTGGATCTCTGGTGACATGACACACTTCACCGTGAGAAGACTTAAAGAAGCCCGCCCAGAGGGGGAAAGCGCTGCCAAAACATCCTTGTCATTTTGTCGTAACGTCTCAGTTTGATATCGACGGACACCTCCTCTCCGAGTTCTTCAGACAACATGGAGCTGATTATGTGGAGCCACGCCTGGCTGCAAGGAGGGCTTCATTAAATCAGCTTGCGGGCGGATCAATCGAAAAGCCCTCTGTGTTGACAAGTGTTTGCTCTGAGCAGCAGACCCCCTGTGCTGCAAACTAATAGCACAATCAGCTCAGATGAATCACGTAAAGAAAGCCGAGCAGCACAAAGTCGGACGACGGTCCAAAATGTCAATACTGGCTATACTTTAAGTAGCCTACTTTTACTTATTTGGCTCATCTTTTGACTTGCTGTGCAAAACATTCTTAAAGACAAAACTGGGCTGTCTGTTCAGTAGAAAGGTATTTTTAGAATTGGAAAACAAAGAGAAAGGGCTATGTTCCCACAGCAGGAAGGTTCCTGGTTTGAACCCCGGCTGGGTTTGCATGTTCTCTCCAGGTCCTCCGGCTTCATCCCATGTCATTTAAAAGGTTAATTGGTGACTCTAAATTGTCTAAATTGTGAATCTCTTTGTTTCTGTGTGCCTGTGATGAACTGGCGGCTTGTCTAGGGTGTACCCTGCCTCTTGTCTCAATGTCATCTGGGATAGGCTTCAACCCTAGTGAGAATAATGTTACAGATAATGTGTGTATCTAGATAAACCTGGAAAAGTGACCAAATCTGAGCAAGTTAAAGTCTAGCAGGCAAAACACGTCTGAAACTCACCCGACGATTTGTTGAAAATCAGTTTCTTTTTTAAGTTTCTTTTAAATGTGAAGAGAAAATCAGGAACGTGACAGCACCAGAAGCTGCAGTTTTATATATATATATATATAAAAAGCACTTTTAGAAAAATATCTTTCACCACTTGCAGCACTTAGCAGACTCTTTCTTTGTTACCTGCTGCACTTTAAATTCAGGCCAGATAAAAGCTTTTTCTTCTCAAAATGTCAGGACTCGTACCTGCGGAGGAGGACGAGGCGAGCAGGCGCTGGAATGAAAGTTCCAGGGTTAACCTGTCAAAGGCCTCAGGGCAAAACCGGGTGTCAAGTAATATTTGATCAAGTCCTTGGGATAGCAGAGGTATTTATTGAGGCAGAAGACTGAAGCGTCTTGGTTAATTAATGGATTAAATATCAAGGAAAGGAGATAAAGACCGTCTAGTCGTGTTTCTGCTTAGGTCATCTGTCTGTACATTCAGAAGAAAAGGTCATGGAGGACGGACCAATGTATGACCAGACGTGATTTACAGGAAAAATGATCCAGGTTTGATGTCTGGTTGTCTAAATATGAGTCTAAACGTTCGACTGGCGTCCACTTGAGGCTGGCTCCAGAAGTGAGTCAGTCTCCATAAGTCCCCATGTTCAAAACTTCACAGCAGAAATAAACATGTTTACAGCCTGGTACAAAAAACAGTTTTGGTCTCTGTAGCTAATTTCCCCGTTCATGACAACTGTACTGAGGGTGAATTTATATACAACTCACCTGTTCACATTATATTAAGGCTTAAAGTTATGCAGGATTAAGAGCGTGGACGCTTTGATTGACAGGTGGGTGTCATTACAGATGACATGACGTTATTCAAAACAGAGCTTTGGAAAACTATGGCTGACGTCACTCATGCTCTGTCAGTTCTTTATCCTGCCATTGGTGAAAACCCAATAAATAAGATTCTTTATGTTGGTTAGTCTTTGTGTTTTCCCATATCGTCCTCATATCATCGTCACAAACCCATCTGGTATCTGGAATTAGACTTCAGTCACACCAGCGAGCATGTCATTAGTAGAGTTGCACGATACCCACGGTATACACGGTACCCCGCGGTGCCAAATCATAACCGTCGCTACTATACTAGAAATTTTACACGACGGTCCTACCGTAGTATAGTAACTACCGGTGCCAGTCTCCGCTACATAGCGGCCGGCTCTACTCTCCTCCCGGCTTCTCACTGCATGCTACTCCTTTGTAAACAAACCAACATGGAACCGCAACCGAACTACACAGCTGCTGAATGATTGGCTGTTTGCCTGTTACTGGTGACGTCCAGGGATATGATAGGCTGTTTCCGCACGCTGGGTCCGCCCGTCTGTTAGCTGATTGGCTGTTCGTGTGTTTCTGCCGGCAAGAACGAACTCCGCGAAGACAGCTCCGCTCCGATAGAAACTCGCTTCAAAACAAACAACAAGCTAAAGTTCTGTCTCGCCCAGACACGAGACAACACACTCACCATGGCAGAAGCACCGGGCCCGAGCAGCGAGTCTGCCGTGGCGTCTTCGTCAGTGGCAACACTAATTTTGCTTAAAAAACAAACGTCGTTGTTTCAAACTAACTTGTACAAATACATTGCAGTTTATAAAAATAATAATAATAAAAAAAAGGCTGCAGTATCGCGATAATACCCGGAACCGCGATACTTTGTCTGGTAAAGTATCGTGGTTACTCATTTTAGTATCGTGACAACTCTAGTCATTAGTCACTAAGATAACTACATTCATTAATCCGCATTCAGACAGGACCCTGTACCATTTTACACACAATATATTTTCTGCTTTTTAGCCTAGCTGCTTACGAGTTAGGTCGCACTGTACAAGTACAGAAAGTTCAGTCTACCCGTCACACACTGGCACATTGGTGGAGAAGAAGAAGAAGAAGCGGAGTGACGCGAGCTGAAGTTTTACCGTGTGCATGCTGACGGCGTTGACCACTGGCTGCACGAAGATTGAACTTTAACGAGATGGGATTGCAGCCTGAAGATGTATTCTCCCTGTGAATAGGGAATGAAGACACCTGCAGAGCTCTATCAGTAATACATGTGTTGGTACAGGACAGTTTGATAGGACATGTGATGGGCAGAAGGCTGCAGCCGTTGTATCATTTCACCACCTGCCATGTCCTGTATGACTGAGGGGGATGATGCACAGCTTAACTCTGCTTAAATAAACAGGCCGCGGAGCGAACATACAAGCTTTTAACCCTGATTAACACGAGCAGACGCGATGACCTATGCTAATGAGTGTCATCCAGTCACACAGCACACGGGATAAGGAGTCCACGAGCGCGAGAGTTTGTTGTTAATAATTAATCAACCTCTTCATCTCAGTAGGTCTTCGCCTCCACACACTGAGAGATAGCCCAGTTTTCCCATTAATCTCTTAAATGGTTTCTGCATGATCTTAAGTATATTAAACGAAACATTCTGACTCATGTTTGAGCGATTAACTGCGCCCAAATTAAATCTGGCTCGGAAATAATCTGCATATTGTTTCACAATTTGAGACTTCAAATTGAAGCATCGTTCAATAAATCGAAGATATTTGCCAAAGCGCGTTCGTCATAAGCGGCGACAGCTGTACTTTTGTTAATGTGCGAGGCTTTTCCTAAAATTGGACCCTCGGGAATGGCTTGGTGGGAAACTTGTTTTATAAGCGCTGACTCTTTGCCAGATACCGTGGAGCAATTTGTGAAGCTGAAAGTTCTACAATCAGTCAGGAGGTCTAATGAAATGGAAAGCTCTTGATTTGTATTGCAGCCGAAGGATGTTGCGCTGCTGCACAGACGCATTAGAGAAAAAGCAGCAGTGAGAATTATTATATTTATTAACTATCTTTGTTTCCATTAAAAGGATGATAATGATATACCGACCATAAAGTGATGCAAAATGACTACAAAGAGACACAGACGGACCATGAAGTAACGCATAACAACCACAAAGCGACAAAAATGGGTTACAAAGAGACAAAACAACCACAACTGGACCCCAAATGACTACAGAGAGACTCAAAAACAACCCCAGAGTGATGCAAAATGAACATTAAGTGATTCAAAACAGCTACAAAACGATTCTAAACATCTACAAAGTGATGCAAAATGACTCCAAACAATCACAAAGTGACAATAATTGGTTATGAACAGACAAAATAACCACAACAGGACCCCAAATTACTACAAAGAGATTCAGAAACAACCACAAGGTGATGCAAAATGGCTACAAAGAGGAACAGGAGTACCACAAAGTGACAAAAATCGGCCACAGAGACAAAACAATCCATCATGGGACCCAAATGACGACGAAAAGAGTCTCTTGCAGTTTGTGCACAGGTTAAACAAACGAGATAAAACGTGTTAATGTGTCAGCTGCTTCCCTCTACTTCAAGTCTTTATGCTAAGCTCAGGTCTTCTAATATTTAACAGACACGAGACGAGTTTTGACCTTCTCGTCTGAGTCTTGCTCAGTGTGGTTTTCTTTCAGCGTACAGGAGTCTGAAGGTGATTGGTGCAAAAACACGTACGCTGACGGGATGTACAACCAGCCAACGTTTGCTTCTTAGCACTGAACCGTGCAGGTGAATGTTGCAGGTTATATAAACTGCAGATACTTACTCCAGATGTTCACTCCAGAGCAGTTTCTTTCCTCAGGCTGTGAGACTCCAAACTTCATCCTCTGCACTCCACCAGAGAAACCACATCCTTATTATTTATTCAACAATATATATATATATATATATAGTGTGAGTAGCATAGAGGGACTACAACTTGTATTTCGTTCTACAACCTTGTGTTGTGGAATGATAAATGTACTTTCTACAAGTGGAAATGAAATCTTGTTTGACCTGTAGTGAATGCAGGATTCGTCCTCTGGAGACCACCAGTGTACGAAAGTCTGTGTAAATTTTCATGGCAACTAACTGATGGATGTTGCCGTCGCTGAGTTCGATGGGTTTGTGAGTTTCCAGTTTTCGATTCTCCAGACCCTCTCGACCCTATAGCAGGTTCTGCTGCTGTATTCCTCGCTCTCTTTCCTTTCTCCTCCCCTCGGGGCATTGTTGTGCAGGAAAGGTTTATTCCAGTAGAAGCCATTAGAGGCAGACAGCTGGCTTTCACGCCTGTCACACTGTGGATGTATACGCGTATACGTTTATCTGTTTGTAGCTGCAGCGGCGGCAGCAGTGTGTGTGTGTGGCGAGCTTTGCATTATAGCTTTCTGAATGTGCACTGAAGCTAAAAGCTCACTTAACCTGTTCCCCGCCTCCGCCTCCACCTCATTCATCCTCACCTCGAAATCTGCTCTGACATGCCGGCTACAGTGGATGTAAAGTGACTAGCGGCACAGTGGTGGCCATCATCATACATTTCACCTATTATGAATCAGTCCTCCATTAGCGCCGCTGTCGCGGCCACTTTTTTCCCCTGCCGTACAGTACAACAGACAGGCTATAAGACGAGCCTCGGAGGCCTCCATTAACTGGTTGCCACATCATCTCCTGCACCTTTGACAGCCGAGAGCAAAAATAGAGTTTTTGAAAGAGGATGCTTTAGGACAGCGCACCACGGGGACTTCTCCTGCAGCTTCCTTTCCCCGTGCACACCGAGACTTTCTCCATCTCTGAGCTCGAACCTCAACACAACTATTTCTGACCTCAAACCTTAAAGTAAAAAATAAATATGAGTTCTGAGTTTGTCAGACCAGCCGCCCTTTAAGGGCCGCCCACAAAATCCTGAAACTGAAAACTGGTGAAAAAATGTTTGAACCTCTGACTCCACATTTCAGTGATACATTCAAAGTCTTTTCACGGGTTTTCAATCATTATTTTCCAACATATTTTATGGGTTTGGAAAGAAATACTTTAACATTATCATAATCTATAGCTGAAAGATGAGGAACATCTAAACAGGTATGACCACATAAGTGTACGAGGTCAACCAGTATTCAGAAGTGTGATGTGGTGGTGGTATTGGACCCAAAAATGCAGAGGAGCTGAGTCAAATAAACAGGCGTTTATTAGAGACTAAGGAAAAATGGTGGGGAGGCGTCAGACGCCAGGAAGGCAGCAGAGGCAGGCAAGCTCACGGGGGGAGTTGGAGCCGGGAACGAGGGAGGTGGAAGGCATGGAGGGGTTTAGGCCGGGGCCGATGGGTCGCTGTAGCCGGATGGCGAGGAGGGCGAAGGGCTGCAGTCTGCAGACAGAGAATTCAGGTAAATACTCAGAAAAAATCTTAAACGGCGATTTCTCTAGGAGCATGGGTGATCTACCACGATGCGGTGACAATCTGGCAGCAGCATGCAGGAGGCCAGCCTCTAAATACTGCTTGAGAAGACGATTATGATCTGATGCCGGTGTGCGCAGTCAGCTCCACAGCAAGCCACAGCCATCTCTGCAAAGAGAACACATAGAGCCCAACCCCCAGCCTCAACACACCACAAGAAGATTGTTTAAGTTCTCCAGATGGTGTTATGGTAAAAAACTGGCAGCTGTGGTTGTCAGGTTGTACCGTAATAACTACGGTATCTTTTGCACGGTATGATATGAGTTCATAACCTGCATCTCCGTGTCTTGACTTAACATCAGCTCAGTTGGTAAATGGACCGTACTTAACAACGCCAACCACTTAAGGTGCTTTTACACATTATATTCACCCGTTCATGCACTGATGGCAGAGGCTGCTCTCAAAGCCTTCGGGAGCAATTTGGGGTTCTGTATCTTGCCCAAGGACACTTTGACATGCAGACTGGAGGAGCCGGGGATTGAACTCCCAATCATCCGACAACCCACTCTACCTCCTGAGACACATGTGGGTACTCACGACTTCAGTCTCAAGTCCTTTAGCTACAGAGACCAAAACTGTTTTTTGTACCAGGCTGTAAACATGTTTATTTCTGCTGTGAAGTTGGACATTTGGACATGGGGACTTATGGAGACTGACTCACTTCTGGAGCCAGCCTCAAGTGGATGTTAGAGGAACTGCAGTTTTTGGCACTTGGCTTTGTTTTCCAGCGGTTCGGTTGCTGCTGATCACTTGTAAATAACAGCGTGGACAGTCTTTCTTAAAGATCTGATTAGATGAAGAATTGGTTGTCCGCACCAATCGAGCGTGTGATTGGTTGTCAAACAGTTTCCACGAAGGAGCTGCACGACTGCTGTCACAGCACTCCTGAAACCGTTCAAGAAGGACAACAGGACTGTAATCGACTTCCAACCGGGAGCTGTCAGCTCATTCAACCAGCTCTGCATCCACAGCCCGGCCTGGCCTGGGGACTGATGGGAAACCAGAAACTGCAGCTGGATTCCTGCTCGTCCATCCAATTTATTTTAAGTGTTTTTGGCACCGTGTTTCAATATGGATGCTGTTGTTTCATGACTCTACAGTATGTCCACAGCAGTCCTGGATTTATGTCAGCTGTAGATGTTGGCACACACTCTGTGTCTTTCTGATATTACTGCCCTGCAATAATTCTATACTTTTCTCTCTTGGCTGCTAAAATAAGTCTCTTCTGATTCAGAGAAGCGTTGCCTCATGCCAAAAAATAGATCTGCATACACGGGCAAATCTTTGAGGGAATTTTAAAATATATTGTTTGTAAATTTTAATCTGGTTCACTATTCAACTGTCAAACATGGAGGGAAAAATCTCGTGAAGCGACAAAGGCTGTGTGATACGACGCAGCTTGATTCCCACAGAGAAGGAAAAAAAAGCAAGATTCAAGACTGTGTCATTTTAATTAGATCCAGTGAAGTATCCTCCCACCCTGCTCGTCTATCACCGACATAAAACAGCACGTTCTATAAAAACCCACAGTGGATTGATCCTTCCACCTTTTTCCAGCAGTCCGCAGAGATTTAGGCTGCGAAAACAGACAGTGATCAACATTAGTACAGTCAAAGTACAAAGACTATAGAGGTGCCTCAATGTTTCAGGTGATACATAGAATTTATTTAAATGTCGGAGGTGAAACAGTGTCCGCTACCGTTACCCCGAAACCCAACCGGGCACGTCTCTGTCACGTCGTGGCGGTGACCCTGTTTCAGAAGCCACACTTTGTTTACTTTCATTTTCCTGGTTCATGTTCTTCTAAATATGCTCCTACATGGGTAAATATGCTACGTGCTTCATTTGTTTCTCTTTTGTCTGTTTTTACGACCGGCAGTTTGCACAGGGTGTTTTATTTTGAAAATCCCACGGCTTCGCTATGCTGTTTCTGTGTCTGGCTTCCTGTCAGCTCAGCGTGGAGCCGAGCGGTAGTGGTGTGCGATACTGCATATTTTGGTATCGATCCGATACCAAGTAAACACGGGCCAGTATTACCGATACCGATACTTTTCAATAAATAAGGTGGATGCGTCATTGAATTGCTAAATCTCAAATAATTTCCATGACCTTAAAGTGTTTTTGTGATGTTTCCTTTTTTATTATTAAATAGTTTAAACCCAGGACAGAATTAGGACAAAGTTTAGAATTAAATAGAAAATGCGGAACTTAAAGTAAAGAATCGATCTCAGCAGGCTAGTATCGAGCCGATACCGATACCGACTTGGTATCGATACTATCGATATCTGGATCAATCACCACTACCGAGCGGAGGCCCGCTTCTGGGACGCTTCTGAGCCGAACCGCGGTGGAGCCGGTGCAGGTTTGAAACATTGACTAGAACTTGACTTGGGTATCGCTGTGGCTACGTGGTCCATACTCAGATGTTACATCCATTTTTTTATACAGCGCATGCTTCGCACCTGAGAACAGGATTTTATTTCCTGAGCTCGTAACCAAACCAGAGAAAAAGCTACTGTGAGTCTGTGAATGCGGACGGGAACTTTACCCGTGCTTTGTCGATACATTTAAACAGCACTGGATAACATCATGAGTAATAATAAGCGCTGGTCATGCCGAGGTGAAGAAATCCTCACAATATATATACATTATGTAGTCACAGCCTGCCGTTCACAGACCTCTTCAACAAATTATGCCCACGGCAGACCCGTCGGGAATGTCAAGTCATGTCTCTCGAGTGCAGAATCTCAAATGTGCGCCGCCTCGGGTGACCTGTCCTTCATTTGCATGACAGTATTCAGGATAATGAATTTCATTTTGAATGTGTCACAAGCGGCTGAGCTCGGTTTAGGTCCCCGTGGCTTTGCCTTTACTCTGCTCACACTCTCCCTGCAGACTAAGAGGCGTCTCATCCAAACTCAACCTCCCCCCCTCCGTCCTCGTGCTCTGTGAGAAACGCTGCACATGGGACTCCTTCATCTTTCTCTGTACTGTACGTCTCTATCACCTTCCCTCTCCTCTCTCCATCCTCGTTCTCAGGCAGACACCTGAGAGTCCTTTGTCCGGCTCCCTCGGCTCCGACGCTGGCAGCCGAGTCAGAGGAGACTCACTTTAGAGGCCTCGTAGAAAGGTTGACTGAGTTAGCTGTAAAACTCGCTCTCTCTTTCTCACCCATCTGTCTTCTCTACCCTTGTCCCCCCCTAAAACTCTTCTTTGCCTCTTTTTATTGTTGTTCTCTCACATCACACAGATTTAAAGCAACACTGTGCAACTTTTCTACCATTAAATAACGTCTGTTAACTCCTGTTGATGCTACACTGACTTGTAATGAATGCTGTCTTCGTACGTCTGTTCTCACACTGAGTCTGAACATTCGAACAGGGGCTGCACATTTGGTGCAACCAGATAATCGTTTAAGCAGTGGCCGGAGCTAAACGACAGTGAATGTTAGACTTCCATTCATCAGGTGGACAGAAACAAATCTCTGCTGAATGTTAATGCTGCTCTGTGTCCACTGTTTGCTAACACCATAACAACTTTACAAGGTGATAATGTGTAAATGTTGCATTTACAGCTTGTCCCGCCGCCCCCAGGGTCGATTCACGACGTGGCTGCCAAACTGACCGTCCTTTAAGATGCTCGCCTCTCTGTTCATGTAGGGGTTTGTAGACGATGTTCACTGGTAGAAACACAGAGTAATGTTTCCATCATTTAGAGTGACGGAGTAGAGGCAAGGCCTCTCTTTAAAGTCGTGGTGGTGCAGACTTCCTAACCTGGAGCATCCGAATTTAACAACTCGATTTGGACCCTTTTAACACAACTCTGTCTTGAAAAGACTTGCCAATATTTCTCAGGGAATGAGCTCTCATGTGGCTGTGACCTTGGTTGGCTGAGATAACTTTTGAAATGTAGGCTTGGTCAATGATTGAATGCTTACATGGCAATTTTTGTAATTAGTAACAATATCATGTTTTTTTTCCAAACTATTTCTAATGCAAATTAAAGACATAGATTGCAATGCGGTGCACAGTTTAAGTCAAAGTTATTCTTCTTCCTGTTTATCCGCCCAGATAAACTTATATGTTTTTATATTTACGGATAACAAGGTATCCACTTGTCCTTTTAACTTGTGGGGTGCCTCAGGGTTCGACTCTTGGGCCCATTTCATTTCATTATATTTCCCACTTTAGGACACTTGACAAGTGCTTTATCATTTCTACGCTGATGATATACGACTATATTTTTCTGCCTCTCAAATTTAGTAGTTGAATCACAGTAAAGCTGAAGTAGATCTTAGATCAGGTCTCTTCTACCAGCACCTCAGTGCATTGACCAGAAACCTACCAGATGAAATCTGATGAACATGTAAAGACATTCAGTCCTGTTACCAAACTGGAAATGGATCTTCCTGGTCAGACTACTGTAATTCTCTCTATTCCTGCCGGAGCCAAGGTTCTGTTAACCGGTACTCATTTGACTCCCACATCACCCAACTGGCTTCAAGATTCAAGATCCTCCTTCTAACCTGGCTCTTCAGGTCCTGCGAGCAAGGCCTGCTAGTTGTACCATGTTAAAGACTGAAAACACCAGGGAACTATGACACCACTGTCCTGGATCCGAGGCTGTAGAATAGTCTCAGATCAGCAAACTCTCGTATCTGTTTTAAGTCAGCGACACAGAAACTCTCTTTTCTATTTGTGGTTCTGCTTGCTCACCAGTTTTGACCTCAGACTGCTTTTGTTTTTCTTGCCTTGTTCTCTTGTTTTTAATCCTGTCACCCTTTAGCACTAGTTAGAGGTCAAACTCTTCTAACTAGTGACTGTTAGCAGCCATGACTTCCTTTGTTGGCCTTTTCACAGTACCACTAAACACACACACACACACACACACACACACACACGAGAGGTAGATTAAAAATGACAACATTGTCAAATCTTTCACTTGCTTCTTCTGTCTGTAAGTAGGCTATTTCTGACGGCCCTGAACCGGCACACTCGCGTGTGATTACCCAGACAGCCGGCAAATGTTAGCCATCATCTCCTGCCAACCCGACCGTAATGGAAAATGGAAGAAGTGTGAGCTGTGAGCAACCCCATCAGAGCTCCTTACGTATCCCGAGAGAAACCAAAGCTCACTGATCTGCAGCATTTCATGCCGCTGTGCCGGTCTACCATACATCAGTTAAACCTTCCCTCACGATACTGCAAGCCTCATGATCATCACCACTGCCAACAGTCACCTGAGGCAGTTCTTTGTGCACTTTGACTCTTTGGGTATTTAAGTAAAGACAGACAGGAAACAAGGGAAGAGAGAGAGGACGTCTTGATTTTTCCAGTCCATCTACGTTCCCTCACCCTCACCTCTGGTCATGACCTTTGGGTAGTGACCGAAAGAACAAGATCGTGGATACAAGCGGACCAAATGAGCTTAGAGATAGTTTGAGGAGCTCGGTTATCCGGAGGGAGCTCGGGGTAGAGCCGCTGCTCCTTCGGGTCAAAAGTAGTGCCGCTGAGGTGGCTGATTACGATGCCTCCTGGGCACCTCCCTTTGGAGGAGTTCTAGGGGCAACCAACTGGGAGGAGACCCTGGAGGAGACCCAGAACTCGCTGGAGGGACGATATAGCACAACTAGACTGGGAACACCTCGGGATCCTCCAGGAGGAGCTGGAATGTGTTGCTGGGGAGAAAAATGTCTGGAGAGCCCTGTTAGACCTGCTGCCACTGCGACTCGAACGCAGTCGTCGATGTACCCATTTAAATTTACAATACATTAAAGATATAAATGTAATAATGTGATCAGAGGTTCAGTTGGACACATCTCAGGAAGTCAATTTAAAATCTCACACTATGCTTTAGAAAGCATTCACTTAAAATTGTACAGGACTTATAATTAATAGGCTACAAAATCTAAGTAAGGCTCTTTAATACCTCAGTCTTTTCATATCGTCTGAGCTCTGTGAATTGCTCTCTGCTGCTCCGGTTCCTCCAGAAATTAAGTTTCTCTGAATGTTGATCAGGGGAACTTTTATATAACACGGACTTGTTGAGGAGATTGAAGGCAATCAACCCGTCTTGCCGTCTATTGGCTATTCCGACCAAGCATTACATTCACACACAGAGAGGAAGAAAATGTGCAATTACTTTCACATCATCTCATCGGAGAAGAAAATTGCTGCTGCCAAAGTGTAAAAAGAAAAAAAAAAAAAATCCAGTCCCCATCTTGTCGGAAACTCAAAGCGAGAGTAGATGTCGTGACAATGAGACAGACAATCAATCAAAGAATGGAAATATGAGAGAGAGGAGAGGAGAGAGGCATCCATGATTTTAGCAAATGGCAGTAGATATGAAAGGAAAAGAAAGGAGAGGATGAATGAATGCGAGAGTGGATGGAGTAGGCTGATGTAACACGAATCTGATAACCTGTAAAAAGCAGCAGCAGCATTCTCTGGATCATTTCTTCTGTTTGTTTTTGAACCACGAACATTGAAAAGCATTGTCACTGTCGTTATTAGCCATTAAATCATCATGTACTGTGTCCTACATTGGATTATAGCTGCCTGTATCCTGACTGAGAGAGAAATCTGATCAGCATTTTGAGACTTGACTCTGCGGAAACAACTGTGTGCCACAAACCAGCATCGGATATGTCTTTATTTTTTACATCCGTTGTGTGCTACAGTATATTAAATTAAATGTGACATGAATTCAAAGTGGAAATCTCAATAAATGTTGAAGGTAGCTCCCTCCTGTTTCCTAAATGTGTAACTTATCTTCCTACCAACAGGTTATATAAACTATTTGGAGGAAAATGAGCTTGGAGTTGTTTGTACCTTGAATTCTTGATGTTCTTTATTCCCACTGCAGACCGAGTTAGAGGCACAGAGAGTAACGCAGATGAAATGTCCCCAGCTGCCCCACAGGAACACAGCACGACACAGAATCGTGTTTGGAAAACCAAAGCAAACAAAAGACGAAAACCTCGAAGTCGAAGGCAGAAGATAGGGCCGTCTGCAGGCGAAGAGGTAGAGTTGGCAATGGGAAGTCCAAATGGTGAATGCCGGAGAGTCTTGCATGTGATCAGCAAAGAACAATCTCGTAATGAACATGTGGAGATCTGGGGTTTAAATAGTGGATCAGTTCAAATAGTGGATCAGTCTTACAAACGGGGGCTAACTGGAAACTGTTCACCATCCATTTTCTATCACCGCGTATCCTCATCAGGGTCACAGGTAGCTGGAGACTATTCCAGCATCAAGTCACCCGTTCAGCAGACACGAACAACTATTCATGGGCAATTTAGAGTCACCAAGAAGCTGGAGAGAACATGCAAACTCCACACAGAAACGCCCAGCCGAGGTTCGTACCTTCTGTTGCCTATTTATACATGCAACAAACACATACATGGAATCTAGACTTAGTTGTAGATGCTTTGAGGTGTTTTATTTCTCATCTAAGAGGCTGGAGAACTGAAGAAGCCTCTTGGATGAAGGTAAATCGTCTTTGAGGACCTAGTCAAACATTCACTGTGCTGTTAGCTCTGTTTTGGTCTTCATCAACACCTGAGGGAAGCATCTCTTTCACGTTGTTGGTGCAGGGCAGGTAGTGTTCAGTGGGTTTAACAGAACTTTATAGCTGCCTGCTGCAGTTGATGAAAACAGTGAGAATCAAAACAAGAAATCTGTGGAAAACAGAGAAAACAGAAAAGAGACTCAATGTTCTGTTGAACTGAAGCGAGCTGAAGAGTTCTTGGAAATGGTAAGTCAGGGTTGGGAGCGAGTCGCTGCCCCAAGCGAAGGAGTTCAAGTGTCTCAGGGTCACGAGTGATTGGAAAGGGGATATGAGCTGGACCGGCAGGTTGGTGCAGATGTTCTACCGGACTCTTCATTAAGACCATATATATGTTGGAAAATAGTTGTTGGAGTTAGCGGTTCAAACAGTTTTTTACCAGTTTTCAGTCTCAGGATTTTTGTGGGCGGTCCTTAAAGGGTGGCTCGATGACACGCATTCAAATTTGGCTGGATGGTTAATAACACGACAAACTCAGAACATATTTATTCTTATTTCGTCATGGACTTTAAGGCAAACTCTCCTGTCTTGTTTTTCAGTTCATCCATTTATGAAGGAGCAAGCTGAGGTGGCTTGGACTTCTGATTAGGATCCTGCTGGGTACCTTCCTCTGGATCTTTTCTGGGCATGTTCACCTGGGAGGAGACCCAGAACTTGCTGGAGGGACTACATAGTCCATCTAACCTGGGAATGTGTTGCTGGGGAGAAAGACGTCTGTAAGAGAATGGAAGAAAATGGACGGATGGATATTTTATAGTTACATTATTCTTTACTGCAAATAAAAACACAGTAAGTTGCTTGTCAGTGTGCCAGTTAATTACTGTGATCTTAAGGAAGTTTCTTAGAGTGAATAAAGTGGCTTTCAAATCCCTTCAGACTCAGACAGAAGAGAGAGGTAGAGAGGAGTACTTCATTGTCTGATAGGGAACATATCGACTGTCCAATTCTGGCACTCTGAGTCCTGAAATCTATCAAATCAGACACACACACACCTACACACACACACACCTACACATACACACAAAATAAAACTTGAAGGTCATTGATTTTATCGAGTCATTCCTTTAGATGAATGTGCTGTAACCCATGGCAATAGCAGGTCTGGTGTGTGTGTGATTGAGTGGGTGCATCTGTGGGTTGCACTCGTGCACATGGGATCATGAGCTGCTGGTTCTGTAATTAGAAGACTTCTAATTAATTATGAGGAGAGAGAGAGAGAACGTTAGGAATCTCTACACATGCACATAATCTACGACTCCCTCATCACTCATTTTAAAACATACGTCACTAGTTATGCAACTATTTCACTGATTCTGGTGAAACTGGATCATATTTTATGGAGGAAATGTTTTCTGGTTTTCCCTCTGATGTCCTCCGGCTGCTCCGCCTCAACTCTCTGTGATTTACAGAGTTTATGATGGACAGTGAAGTAAACTGTAGCTGCTGTTAGCTCAGTTTGTTAGCAGGGGCTGCACAGACTGTGAGCTCAGAGCACCGGGAAGAGGAGGTGGAGCGGAGCAGTTAGTTTTTGTTTGGTTTGCACACTGAAATGTTGAACCTATAACCACTTTGCATACGTGCTTGGATAGATAATGTGTCCCGTCGTCTGCATAGAAACACACTGTCTTGTAGTTAAAGATTGTAATTGAAACATTTGGGATGTTTTTTAGCAGTCAGGCTATAATCTGGAACCATTTACCAACCATCAGCAGCTGTCTTAATGTCTAAAACTAGATTTCAAAATGTACTTTCTTACAGAAAAAGTAAACACATTACCGTAATCCTTTACTAACCGCCCAACACCGCGGGAATTCTCATACTGCTCGTTAGATCTTTGCACATTTTCACAGCCTTGTGATCATTTAACAGGAGAAGCAGGTAATTCTGCACATCGCTCCAAGGGTCCATCAGCGCTACATGATTTGTTGTAAATGAGTTGCATTAAACTGCAGTGAGGAAACCTTTTATCTAAAAAAAAAAAAAGTCTTCGTGCCAGCCGTTTCAATTTGTGCAAGGATATTACTGAGGATGGTGTCTTTTACTAAAGCAAACATAAACTCTCAAACTCATTTAAAAATCTGTTCAAATGAACCTTGATGGGATCATTTAGAAAAGAGAAAGTTTAAATTAAGAGGCAGCATAACCTCCTGCATAAATGTTGATTTTTCTATCCAGATTTTACAAGTGGGGGATGCTGTGGGAGCCTCTAAATCTAATCCTCAGCTCGCTGTGTGCATTAAAAATCATCCTCGTTCTGTAAAACTCTGGCTCCATTTCCCTGCAAATAACTAACACGTACGTTGATGATGTTGTGGAGACACATCTGGTCAGAAATAAGTTTGATGAAAGCCGTTCTGGGAAACAAGCCATGAGGGAGAGTGCACTCAGTAAACTTCATCCAAGCCATTTGATGAAGCCATTTACCACGTGAGGCGCCGTGTTACAGCTTCCGATGTGTTCCTTTACAGTTTAAAGCCTCCCTGACTGTGAGCTCTGTGCATCATCAGTGTGTCAACACTGTGTCCTTTCCACTGCAAACACAGCCAGTGGATTAAAATAGATCTGCAGGGGGGACAAACAAGGCGTCAGGACAACTCAGCCAGACATATTGACTGCTTGTCATACACTTTCTGACAGAAACTGTTCCCGGAGTGCAGTGTGCTCCTCGAGGCCCTTCACAAACGCTGCACATGCTGCGAGAGCAGGCATGTCTGACTGTTTGCAGAGCAAAGATGCTGCAGGGGTCAGTGTTTTTGAAGCTGGAGAGGAGAGATATACTGTTTGGACGCTGGACACTGGAGCAGTGTGTCAGATTCAGGAGGATGTAGAGACAGAGTGTGTCAGATATGGAATGTAAAATTGTAAAAATTTAAAAGTGTGGTTTTATTAGTGTATAATCACCTGAAAATAAGAAGGGTTGTGTTTTTGTTACCTCAGAATGAAACCTTAGAGGGAGGCGGTCCTCTTCTCAGCTATTAAAAACGTAGCAAATCTTCTTCACTGATGAAAACATACTTAGTTTTCTTGTAAATTGAGCTCCCTATATCTCACAAACTGGATTTTTAAAGCAGCATTGTGTCGAAATTAGTATTTAAAAAGGTACATTTAGTGGTGAGACTGCAGATTGCAAGAAGCTACGGTGGCCTTCAAGTTTCTACATGATACATATATTTAGAAATAGTATGTAGTTAGATATTCTACATGTCAAAGCGAGTGTCATTGTTACTTCATGTTTTCTTTTAATGCAAAGATTGATGCTCCCTTGGCTTTCTTTCTTCTGCTAAACAAAATAAGTATGACCCTGATTACATTACTGATGATCAAAAACTAGTGAGGCTTCTTCCTTCAGTCTGTTCCCCTCTGTCAGCTCAGGTTCTGGCACGACACCGGCTCCGCTCCTCACCAGCATTCCCTCAGTGTCACGTCAACGTAGCATCAAAATGATTTAAAATCTGTTGTTTTAGTGTTATGCAATGTTACTTATAGAAGGAGTAAACAGTAGAAAAGTATTTTGAATGGTACAATTTCTTTGTCAAAACCTGAAGCTTCTTTTGCTGTAGATAATTCTCCAGAGAATTATTTCCTGTGTTTGACCAAAAGATATCACAGATGTACACTCGACGGATTCAGACCTTGAGCATCAAACCGACGGTTCCAATAAAAAGCTACGTCTTCTAGATGGAAAATGCATTACCTACAGAAGGACGAGCACAGAGGTGTACGCTATATGTAGAATATCTTCACTGCTTTACCTTCAGACAGCTCTTTCAGATGAGGAACTCCAAGACTTCTTTGACAGAACACAACAACTCACATCAGTTTGGATCTGAACTAAAATGCTAAAACACCAAAATCACACAATAACACGACAAACTGAATGATCGAAGCGGAAACTCGCGTATTCTGTGCCAAGCTTCCATGCTGTCTACAGTAGATGATACCTGAACCCCACTTCAAACTATCCCTTCAGCTCAACGGCCACTTACTTGATGTTTCTGGGGGTTTAAACTGCATCTCACGGTCTTAAGTCGATTTGCTCAGCAGTCTTGGAGATCCAAAACCAAACACCAGTCTCAGACCAATGATAGTTTATGTGAAAGCAGAGGTGGAGCTCAAAGTCTGAGGGGATCCAGTGGCTGTTGCTGGGCTGCAGAGAAAAAAAAAAAAACAACCAACAAGCACTCAGTGGTCGTCGGTCTTTTGTACGGCAAAGGGTGATTAGATGATGAGGAACAGGTGGCGAAGCGATCAGCGGCAGGTGAGACGGAAACCAGAGGCCACGGCCGTCGACACACACGACAGAGAGAGACCAACCAAAAAGGAAACAGCCTAAACTTCATGGATAGCGGCGGACCTGACATGACATGGACTCCAACCAGCTCAGTTCAAAGATCGTTCCTGCCGTCCGATGCGGTTGAATACTCCAAAAAAATGACCTCCTTTCCTAAACACTTTTCCTTGACCTTGATGGAAAATGATGGAGATAATATAAGAAGCACTGAAGCTCCTTTCCGTAACATTTAGAGGGTCGACCGGACCCTAAATCTCCTCCAACCATCCACTGACTCCTGGTCGATGACCTTTGACTTGTTCCCAGTCAGCTCCGTAAAAGGTTTCAATCTGATGTCGTCCATTTCGAATGTTCGTTCCAGCGTTCTCACCATGTTGAGACAGTTTTGATTAGTTTAGATTAGAATGAGCTCAAATCAAACTACCCTTTAAACACTGTAATAAAGTGCAATTATCTTGTTTGTGACTGTCGCAGCAGATTAGGGGCTTTAATGTTGCTATCAAAGAACTGGAAAACAAACAGATGTTTTCCAAAGACACGAGCGCTACAGATACAGGGATGATAAGTCACTTACAGTACAAGCAGGCAGGAAAATTTCCATATTTTTTTTGTCACAAAGAGCCGGCGATCCCATCCCAAGTGGACCAGGAGAGATTGATGAAACGTCAAACAACAACAGCAGCCATCAACCTCTCAAATTCAAAAGCAAAGACGCGGACCATCCATTTTCCTCACGATGAGCAAATTCTGTGAAATTGCACTGAAGTTTTGGGCGAGATGACAAATCTGTTGTGTTTCCACAATGAGCTCCGTTCATATCAGATAAAAATGAACATCAGCAGCATCGTGCTGTGTGTGGTGAAGCACCGTACTCTGAAGCACAAACAGCAGTTTCACTTTATTTGAGTATAAACTTTTAGTCTTGAGTGTCCTGAGGGTAGAAGCTCCTCCTGTGCCGGCCTGATGTATCTGCTACCTTTATTCACTACTGCAGCAGAGAGATAAGGCCATTATCCCTGCGATCCTAATGGTTCTCCTCCCTTTATTTTTGCAGCGCCCGGTGTAAATACCTTTTAGGAAAGGTGGAGCACCGTCTATTGTAAGTCTTTGCAGGGCTTCAGTTAAGCACCATTTCTGCACCAAGCGTAAATCTCAGCCGCTGTGAACTGAAGCCAAACCCGATGTAAGAGCCAAATACCTGGTCGTGTACTCAGAGGTGGCTCAGGTATGAAGGTGAAGTTTTGTGTGCAGTGTTTGGTTTCATGGTATTGTTCATGCATGGATAAAAATATTAAAGATTATTGTAGTATTCGAGAACAGTGTGTTGACTTTATATTTTATATGGATCAGTAAAGGAAAGTTAAGCTCATTTGGGGGTTTGAAGTCATGTGGAGAACGGCGTTGTGACTAAGTTTGAAACTTTCCATGGGAATTAACAGAATTTATGGGAATTAACAGGAATAAACTGTGAATTTACCAAATTGAAGGTCGGTCCTTTAACAGGGAACTTAAATATTGTTGTGGGAAAATATATTTCAGCATCATCTTGACTAAAACAACCAGATTTCCTGCAGGTACTCTTGAATATCTGCTCTTCCTCAGTCACATGCACATAGCACACTGCTTACTGCAGGTCTACTGAGGCCACGCCCCCTACCTGCACAGGTGATCTCTGTACCTGGACCACACTTTAGAGCCCAGAGCACACAGAGACTGTTGAAGACACACATGTGAGCTTGTGGACGACATAATATTGTTTTAATAAAATAATTCAAACTTGAAGTTCTACTTACAAATAAATCTGTTGAAATGTTTTTGAATTGTTTTATTTTGCATGTTTAGATTTTTGTTTGGATATGATGCAGTTTGTTTAAATTACCCACAATTTACAGTTAACTCCCAACATTCCCGAGCTTAACATCCCAGGGAAAGTTTCTAGAAATTTGGGGTTTTGAAATAACACTGACTACCAAGTAGTCTCTGGTTCTTGAACGTCCTCATACAGACAGATGTTACCTCCTCCTGGCTCTGCCACCCGTACGCTCAGGACAATCCAAACTTTCTGTCTGTTGTTTCCCGTTGGTGGAACGTCCTACCAGCTTCCTACAGATCAGGGGCGTCCCTCTCTACCTTCACAGACCTTCTGAGACCTCCAGCTCTTCAGAGAGACCTCCTCTACAAACATACCAACAACTGGACAGGACACATCTATGGACCCTTTCTATGAGTTATTGCTGCACTAAACACGCCCTTGTCGCTCTGTATTTGATTGTTTCCCTTTTTTGTGAGTTCCTTCAGCTAAATAAAGTTTGCCCACTGGAAACTATTCGTAAAAATGTTAAAATGGTCTTTGCTGCTGATTCAGCATGCAGGGAATACACAATGTGAGCATGCCCTATCACTGAAATCTCTAAAACCATAAAAAGAGCTCAAATTAATGTTCCAGGACACGAGACTCTTTATTTCTCAGGCGGTTTGACCCCGTTTAAGGACATCGCTGCTTATTCTTCACTCTTCTCGCAGCTCTAATAGCACCGGGGCGCCGTCTGTAAATATGAGCCGACCAGTTTCAGAAATAATGACGTGTCTGAAGAATTACCCCTGCAGAACAAAAACCATAAACCAGCGTGAGGTTTCCAGCCTGCTGCTGCAGCATCCACCTCTGGCATTGAACAGAGAGTGTTTATTCTTCATATGTCACATTTTATGGACGTCTGTAGGATTAGGTTTTGCCACAAGTTCCAGATTATTTGGGCTATCACAACAAAATCACCCAGCCCCCATTATTTTGCTTGCCAATCTGTTAATTTGTTGGCCACTGGCTTTTTTCCTCAGCCATTGGGGGACCCTACAAGAAGAAACCCTGTCCCTACATATAGTCTATTCACCTACAATCATTTGGTTTTTTGGGTGTTTGGAGAATTTACGATTGTCCAGATTATGTTCCTGGCAATGAATCCTCATAAAATTTAGTTTTTTATTTATTTTAGTTGATCTCAATTGTGAGTGCCTAAATTAAAGTTTTTATTGTCCTTAAATTGCTTATAAAAGGCGGATCTTGCTCCAACGCCATAATTACATGTCTGTGAACATTTGGCAGCTTACCTTCATTGTACAAATGGCAGCATTACAACTATCTCCATTGAAATGTCATTTGAAAATAATTATTATGGTTCAGTACATAAACCATATGTTAGTCCAGCTGGAGAACAGAATTTTAAGAAAACAGATGTTGACAATGCAATAAAACCTTCTTTCCATGAGAAATTAATTTATTTTATTGTGAAAATAAAGTATGAAATGGAACCCTTCCCCATTTTGTACATTAGCATCATTATTCCTCCTCAGCGAGTGTATTATATTGTCACTATGCACAATTTAGCTTCACTTTTTCGTTTGGGCTATATTTTTCTGCGTGTTCATGTTGTTTTTTGTTTGAGTGAGACTGTACACCGTCATGAGTTGTCTATGCTGTCACAACAAACTATTCCGTGAGGCCTCTGTATGTTTCCTATTATCAAGCACAT
>NC_040030.1:15684204-15712273 GCF_000972845.2 Larimichthys crocea
GTGTGGATTGAGTGAGTGTTTTTCAGTTTTCCTTTTTGTGTGTTTTTTTTGGTTAGAGTTTTTGGTTGTTTGTGTATGTTTTTTTGGGTTGTGGTGTGTGTGGTGGTCTTTTTGTTTTGATGTTATTGATTGATTTCGTTTTGGTTATGTTATTTTTTGCCGATCTTTGGTTGTTTGGGGTTTGATTTTTTTTTTTTTTTTTTTTTTTTGCTGTTTATTTTGTTTTTTATGGTTTTTTTGTTCATGGCCTTTTGGGTAGTGAACGAAAGAACAAGAGGGGGGGGGGGGTGGGGGGGGGGGGGGGGGGGGGGGGGGGGGGAAAATCCGTGGATACAGCGACCAAATGAGTTGATATAGTTTGAGGGAGCTCGGTATCCGGAGGGAGCATCGGGTGGGTAGAGCTGCTGCTACCTTCGGGTACAAAAGAGCTTGCACGGTGATTAGGATGCTCCTGGCGGCACACCTCCCTTGGAGGTGTCTAGGGGGGCAACCAAACTGGGAGGGAGACCCTGGAGGCGGACACCAGAAACCGCGCTGGAGGGGAACGATAAGCACCAACTGAGGACGGGAAAACGCCTATGCAGACTCCAGGAGGAGCGTGGAAGTGTTGCTGGGGAGAAATGGTCTGTGAGAGCCCGTTTTAAGACCTGCTGCCAGCGACTGCGAACGCCGTCGTCGATGGACCCATAATACAATACATTAAGATAAATGTAATCTAACTACATTTACGGAATTGTGATCAGCGGTGTAGAGGACAACATCCAGGAAGTCAATAAATACCACACTATGTCTGAAGAAGCATTCACTTAAATGTACAGGGACTTTAATAATAGGCTACAAAATAAGTAAGCTGCTCTATACCCAGTCTTTCATCGTTAGCTTCTGTGAATTGCTCTCTGCTGCTCGGTGCCTCCAGAAATAGTCGCTGAAGTGACAGGGGAACTTTTATATAACACGGGACTTGTTGAGGAGATTGAAGGCAATCAACCCGTCTTGCCGTCTATTGGCTATCCGACCAAGATTACATTCCACACACAGAGAGGAAGAAAATGTGCAATTACTTTCACATCTCTCATCGGGAAGAAAATTGCGCTGACAAGTTAAAAGAGAGAAAAAAAAATCCAGTCCCCATCTTGTCGGACTCAAAAGCGAGAGTAGATGTCGTGACAATTAGACAGGACAATCAATCAAAGAATGGAAATATGAGAAAGCGGAGAGGAGAGAGGCATCCATGATTTAGCAAATGGCCGTAGATATGAAAGGAAAAGAAAGGAGGGGATGAATGCATGCGCGTAGGCTGATGTAACACGAATCTGATACTGTAAAAAGCAGCAGCAGATTCTCTGGATCATTTATTCTGTTTGTTTTTGAACCATGCACATTGAAAAGCTTGTCACTGTCGTTATTAGCCATTAAATCATCATGTCCTGTGTCCTAAATTGGATTATAGCTGCCTGTATCTGATGAGAGAGAAATCTGATCAGCATTTTGGATTTGACTCGGCGGAAAACAAACCCGCATCGGATATGTCTTTATTTTTACATCTGTTTGTGTGCTACAGTATATAAAAAATGTGACATGAATCAAAGTGGAAAATCTCAATAAATGTTGAAGGTAGCTCCTCCTGTTCCCTAAATGTGTAACTTCATCTTCTACCAACAGGTTTTATAAACTATTTGGAGGAAAATAAGCTTGGAGTTGTTTGTACCTTGAATTCTTGATGTTCTTTATTCCCACTGCAGACCAAGTTAGAGGCAGGTAGGAGAGTAACGCAGATGAAATGTCCCCAGCTGCCCCACAGAACACAGCACGACACAGAATCTGTGTTTGGAAAACCAACAGCAAACAAAAGCCGAAAACCTCGAAGTCGAAGGCAGTAAGATAGGGCCGTCTGCAGCAAAGAGGTAGAGCTGGCAATGGGAAGTCCAAATGGTGAATGCGTGTAGATTTGCATGTGATCAGCAAAGAACCATCTCGTAATGAACGTGTGGAGATCTGGGGTTTAAATCGTGGGTCAGCTGATGGGAATCAGGTGTAAGTCTTACAAACGGGGGCTAACTGGAGACTGTTCACCACACAACGTTTGGTATTTGTTAAAAAAATCCATCCATTTTCTATCACCGCTTATCCTCATCAGGGTCACAGGTAGCTGGAGACTATTCCAGCATTAAGTCACCGTTCAGCAGACACGAACAACTATTCATGGGCAATTAGAGTCACCAAGAAGCTGGAGAGAACATGCAAACTCCACACAGAAACGCCCAGCCGAGGTTCGTACCTTCTGTTGCCCTTTATCACGTGAAACAAACACATACCTGGAATCTAGACTTAGTTGTAGATCTTGGAGGTGTTTTATTTCTCATCTAAGGGCTGGAGAACTGACAGAGCTTCTTGGATGAAGGTTAATCGTCTTTGTGACCTAGTCAAAGTTCATTCGTGTGTTAGCTCTGTTTTGGTTCTCATCACAACTGAGGGAAGCATCTCTTTCACGTTGTCCAGTTACTTTTTGGTGCAGGGCAGGTAGTGTTCAGTGGGTTTAAACAGGCTTTATAGCTGCCTGCTGCCGTTGTGCAAAACAGTAGGAATCAAAACAAGAAATATGTGGAAACAGAAAAGAGACTCATGTTCTGTCGAACTGAAGGGAGCTGAAGGTTCTTGGAAACGGTAAGTCAGGGTTGGGGGCGAGTCGCTGCCCCAAGCGAAGGAGTTCAAGTGTCTCAGGCGTCACGAGTGAGTGGAAAGTGGATATGAGCTGGAGCGGCGGTTGGTGCAGATGTTCTACCGGACTCTTCATTAAGTCCAATATATGTTGGAAAATAGTTGTGAAAACACGTGAAAAGACTTTGACGATCTATCACTGAATGTGGGGTTAGAGGTTCAAACTGTTTTTCACCATTTTTCAGCTCCGAGTTTTGTGGGCGGTCCTTAACGGCGGCTCGATGACACGCTGAGCCACCCTGAGCAGAGAGACAGAGATGAATTCAATTTTTATCATTCAGATTTGGCTGGATGGTTAATAACACTTCTTCTTTGGTCTGACAAACTCGAACAGGCAAGGCAAACTCTCCTGTCTTGTTTTTCAGTTCATTCATCTATGACGGAGCAAGCTGAGGTGGCTCGGACTTCTGATTAGATCCTCCTGGATACCTTCCTCTGGATCTTTTCTGGGCACTGTCCAACTGGAAGAGACCAAGAACTTGCTGGAGGGACTACATAGTCCATCTAACCTGGGAATGTGTTGCTGGGGAGAAAGACGTCTGTAGAGATGGAGAAAAGGACGACGATGGATATTTATAGTTACATATTCTTTATGCAAATAAAAACACAGTAAGTTGTTGTTCAGTGTGCCAGTTAATTACTGTGATCTTAAGGAAGTTCTGGAGTGAATAAAGTTGGCTTTCAAATCCTCAGACTCAGACAGAAAGATAGAGGTCAGAGAGGATGCTTCATTGTCTGATAGGGAACATACGACTGTCCAATTCTGGCACTCTGAGTCCTGAAAATCTATCAAATCACGACACACACACACCTACACACACACACAAACTAAAAACTTGAAGGTCATTGATTTTATCGAGTCATCCTTTATGATGTGCTGAACCCATGGCAATAGCAAGTCTGGTTGTGTGTGTGATTGCGTGGGTGCATATGTGCGGCTGCTCGTGACACTGGGATCATGAGCTGCTGTTTCTGTAATTAGAGACTTCTAATTAATTATGAGGAGAGAGAGGAGAAGTTAGGAACTCTCTACACTGCACATAATCACGACTCCTCATCACTCATTTACAAACATACGTCACTAGTTATGACATACTATTCACTGATTCTGGTGAAACTGGATCTTTTTATGGAGAGAATGTTTTCTGGTTGTTCCCTCTGATGTCCTCCGGCTGCTCCGCCTCAACTCTCTGCTGATTTTACAGGTTTATGATGGACAGTGAAGTAACTGCTGACAGCTGTAGTGCTGTTAGCTCAGTTTGTTAGCAGGGCTGCACAGACGTGAGCTCAGAGGGAAGAAGAGGTGGAGCGGAGCAGTTAGTTTTTGTTTGGTTTGCACACTGAAATGTGAACCTAACAACTTTGCATACGTGCTTGGATAGATAAATGTGTCCCCGTCGTTGCATAGAAACACCACTGTCTTGTAGTTAAAATTGTAATTGAAACCATTTGGGATGTTTTTTAGCAGTCAGGCATAATTTGAAACCATTTACCAACCACAGCAGCTTCTTAAGTTAAAATAGATTTCAAAATGTCTTCTTACAGAAAAAGTAAAACACATTACCGTAATCCTTTACTAACCGCCCACCACCGCGGGAATTCTCATACTGCTCGGTTAGATCTTTGCACATTTTCACAGCCTTGTGCTCATTTACAGGAGAAGAAGCAGTAATTCTGCACATCGCTCCAAGGGTCCATCAGCGCTACATGATTGTGTAAATGAGTTGGCATTTACACTGCCATGAGGAAACCTTTTATACAAAAAAAAAAAAAAGTCTTCGTGCCAGCCGTTTCAATTTGTGCAAGGATATTACTGAGGATGGTGTCTTTAGAAAGCAAACAACTCTCCAAACTTCATTAAAAATCAGTTTCAAATGCCTTGATGGGATCATTTAGAAAAGAGAAAATTTAATTAAGGCAGCATACCTCCTGCATAAATGTTGATTTTTCTATCCAGATTTTACAAGTGGGGGATGCTGTGGGAGCCTCTAATCTAATCCTCAGCTCGCTGTGTGCATTAAAAATCATCCTCGTTCTGTAAAACTCTGGCTCCGTTTCCCTGCAAATAAAACTAACACGTACGTTAGATGAGTTGTGGCGACACATCTGGTCAGAAATAAGTTTGATGAAAGCCGTTCTGGGAACAAAAGCCATGAGGGAAAGTGCACTCAGTAAACTTCATCCAAGCCATTTGATGAAGCCATTTACCCCGTGAGCCGGCCGTATTACAGCTTCGATGTGTTTTACTTTACAGTTTAAAGCCTCCCTGACTGTGAGCTCTGTGCATCATCAGTGTGTCCACATGTGTCCTTCCACTGCAAAACACAGCCAGTGGATTAAAATAGATCTGCAGGGGGGACAAAACAAGGCGTCAGGACAACTCAGCCAGACATTATTGACTGCTTGTCATACACTTTCTGACAGAAAACTGTTCCCGGAGTGCAGTGTGCTCCTCGAGGCCTTCACAAACGCGCACATGCTGCGGAGAGCAGGCGTTCTGACTGTTCGGAGAAGCAAAGATGCTGCAGAGGGGTCAGTGTTTTGAAGCTGGAGAGGAGAGATATACTGTTTGGACGCTGGACACTGGAGCAGTGTGTCAGATTCAGGAGGATGTAGAGACAGATGTGTCAGATGGAATGTAAAATTCATAAGTATGGTTTTATTAGTGTATAATCACCTGAAAATAAGAAGGGTTGTGTTTTTGTTACCTCAGAATGAAACCTTAGAGGGAGGGCGGTCCTCTTCTCAGCTATTAAAAACGTTAGCAAATCTCTACGGTGAAACACATATCTATGTTTTCTTGTAAATTGAGCTCCCTATATCTCACAAACTGGATCTTTAAGCAGACATTGTGGCGAATTACTATTTAAAGGTACACCTAGGAGGTGGAAACTGCAGATTGCAAGAAGCTACGGTGGCTTCAAGTTCCTTTAGATACATATATTTATGAAATAGTATGTTAGATATTCTACAGGTCAAAGCGATGTCATGTTACTTGTTCTGCGTTTGCTTCTGTTTTCTCTTAATGCAAAGATTGATGCTCCCTTGGCTTTCTTTCTTTGCTAAACAAAAAGTGATGTTAACATTACTGATGATCAAAAACTAGTGAGGCTCTCCTTCACGTTCTGTTCCCCTCTGTCAGCTCAGGTTCTGGCACGACACCGGCTCCGCCTCCTCACCACGCATTCCCTCAGTGCCACGTCAATGTAGCATCAAAGATTATTAAATCTGTTGTTTTATGTTATGCAATGCTATTACTTATGAAGGAGTAAACAGTAGAAAGTATTTTGAATAGTACAATTCTTTGTCAAAACCTGAAGCTCTTTAGCTGTGAAATTCCAGAGAATTATTCTGTGTTTTGACCCAAAAAGATATACAGATGTACACTCGACGGATTCAGACCTTGAGCATTAAACCGACGGTTCCAATAAAAAGCTACGTCTTCTAGATGGAAAATGCATTACCTACAGAAGGACGAGCACAGAGGTGTACGCTAATTATAGAATATCTTCACTGCTTTACCTCCAGACAGTTCTTTCAGATGAGAAACTCCAAAGCCACCAGACTTCTTTGACAGAACACAGCAACTCACATCAGTTTGGATCTGAAGTAAAGAGCTAAAACACCAAAGTCACACAATAACACGACAAACTGAATGATCGAAGCGGAAACTCGTATTCTGAGCGGTAGAATTACGTTCTTTGTCAGTAAAGTTTGGTGGCTTTGAAGAAGAACAGACTGATCGCAGTGCCAAGCTTCCATGCTGTCTACAGTAGATGATACACAACCCCACTTCAAACTATCCCTTCAACTCAACGGCCACTTATTTGATGTTTCTGGGGGTTTTAAACTGCATCTCACGGTCTTAAGTCGATTTGCTACGCAGTCTTGGAGTCCAAAAACCAAACACCAGTCTCAGACCAATGATAGTTTATGTGAAAGCAGAGGTGGAGATCTAAGTGGCTGTTGCTGGGCTGCAGAGAAAAAAAAGACCAACAAGCACTCAGTGGTCGTCGGTCTTTTGTACGGCAAAGGGTGGCGGTGGTGGCAAAGCGATCAGCGGCAGGTGAGATGGAAACCAGGGCCACGGCCATCGACACACACGACAGAGAGAGACCAACCAACAGGGAAAACAGCCTAACTTCACGGATAGCGGCGGACCTGACATGACATGGACTCGAACCAGTTCAGTTCAAAGATCGTTCCTGCCGTCCGCTGCGGATTGAATACCAAAAAAAATGACCTCCTTTCCTAAACACTTTTCCTTGACCTTGATGGAAATGATGGGATAAACATCGAAGCTCCTTTCCGTAACTTTCAGAGGGTCGACTGGATCCTAATCTCCTCCAACCATCCACTGACTCCTGGTCGATGACCTTTGACCTGATCCCAGTCCAGCGTCGTGAAAGGTTTCAATCTGATGTCGTCTATCTCGAATGTTCGTTCCAGGGTTCTCACCATGTTGTAGCAATTTTGATCAGATTAGATTAGAATGAGCTCAAATCAAACTACCCTTTAAACACTGTAATAAAGTGCAATTCATTGTTTGTGACTGTCGCAGCAGATTAGGGGGCTTTAATGTTGCTATCAAAGAACTGGGAAACAAACAGATGTTTTCCAAAGACACGAGCCGCTACAGATAAGGGATGATAAGTCACTTACAAGTACAAGCAGGCAGAAAATTCCATATTTTTTTCGTCACAAAGAGCGGGATCCCATCCCAAGTGGACCAGAGAGATTGATGAAACGTCAAAAAACAACAGCAGCCATCAATCCAAATTAAAAGACAAGACGCGGACCATCCATTTTCCTCACGATGAGCAAATTCTGTGAAATTGCACTGAAGTTTTGGGCGAGATGACAAATTGTTGTGTTTCCACAATAAGCTCCGTTCATATCAGATAAAAATGAACATCAGCAGCTTCGTGCTGTGTGTGGTGAAGCACCGTACTCTGAAGCCACAACAGCAGTTTCACTTATTTGAGTATAAATCTTTAGTCTTTAGTGTCCTGAGGGTAGAAGCTCCTCCTGTGCCGGCCTGATGTATCTGCTACCTTTATTCACTACTGCAGCAGAGAGAGATAAGGCCATTATCCCTGCGATCCTAATGGTTCTCCTCCCTTTATTTTTGCAGTGCCGGTGTAAATACCCTTTAGGAAAGGTGGAGCACCGTCTATTGTAAGTCTTTGCAGGGCTTCAGTTAAGCACCATTTCTGCACCAAGCGTAAATCTCAGCCGCTGTGAACTGAAGCTAAACCCGATGTAAGAGCCAAATACCTGGTCGTGTCTCAGAGGTGGCTCAGGTATGAAGGTGAAGTTTTGTGTGCAGTGTTTGGTTTCATGCATAATAAAAATATTAAAGATTATTGTAGTATTTGAGAACAGTGTGTTGACTTTATACTCAGCGCAACTGATACGCATGATCATTAAGGAAAAGTTATTGTGAGAACGGCGTTGTGGACTAGTTGGAAACTTTCCATGGGAATTAACAGAATTTATGGGAATAACAGGAATAAACTGTGAATTTACCAAATTGAAGGTCGGTCCTTTAACAGTGAACTTAAATATTGTTGTGGGAAAATATATTTTAGCATCATCTTGACTAAAACAACCAGATTTCCTGCAGGTCCACTTGAATATCTGCTGTTCCTCAGTCACATGCACATAGCACACTGCTTACTGCAGGACTACTGAGGCCACGCCCCCTACCTGCACAGGTGATCTCTGTACCTGGACCACACTTTAGAGCCCAGAGCACACAGAGACTGTTGAAGACACACATCTGAGCTGGTGGATTACATGATATTGTTCAATAAAATAATTCAAACTTGATGAAGTTCTACTTACAAATAAATCTGTTGAAATGTTTTTAAATTGTTTTATTTTGCATGTTTAGATTCATGTTTGGATGTGATGCAGTTTGTTTCAATTACCCACAATTTACAGTTAATTCCCAACATTCCCGAGCTTAACATCCCATGGAAAGTTTCGAGAAATTTGGGGTTTTGGAATAACGCTGACTACAAAGCAGTCTCCGGTTCTTGAACGTCCTCATACAGACAGATGTTACCTCCTCCTGGCTCTGCCACCCGTACGCTCAGGACAATCTAAACTTTTCTCGTCTGTTGTTCCCCGTTGGTGGAACGTCCTACCAGTTCCTACAGATCAGGGGCGTCCCTCTCTACCTTCACAGACCTCCTGAAGACCTCCAGCTCTTCAGAGAGGACCTCCTCTACAACACTACCAGCAACTGGACATGACACATCTATGGACCTTGTTTCTGGTTGAGTTATTGCTGCACTAACACGCCCTCGTCGCTCTGTATTTTGATCGTTTCCCTTTTTTGTGAGTTCCTTCAGCTAAATGACTAAATGTGAACGTTTGAGCTACTTTGTAAGACGTTTCCCTGCTGAAATATAAGCTTGCCCACTGGAAACTAAAAATGTTTAAATGGTCTTTGCTGCTGATTCAGCATGCAGGGAATACACAATGTGAGCATGCCCTATCACTGAAATCTCTAAAACCATAAAAAAGAGCTCAAAATGAAATGTTCCAGGACCGAGACTCTTTATTTCTCAGAGCGGTTTGACCCCGTTTAAGGACATCGCTGCTTATTCTTCACTCTTCTCGCAGCTCTAATAGCACCGGGGCGCCGTCTGGTAAATACATATGAGCCGACCAGTTTCAGAAATAATGACGTGTCTGAAGAATTACCCCTGCAGAACAAAACACCATAAACCAGCGTGAAGGATTTCCAGCCTGCTGCTGCAGCATCCAACCTCTGGCATTGAACAGAGAGTGTTTATTCTTCATATGTCACATTTTATGACGATCTATTCATCCTCAGAGAGTATTTATGTGTCACTCCTTTACTTTTTTGTCGCGTGTCTGTGATGCTTCGTGCACACAAACAAGCGGAGCATCTTATTTTTCCTCGCACATTCACAATCTTCGCGTTAATTACAGCGCCGCCCTTGACTCCGGCGAGGATTTATAGTCGGGGCGTGATCCTGAGTTCGAGTTGTTGAGCAGAGAGGAAGAGAAAGACGAGAGGGAGGCAGCACTCCATCTGAAGCCGTCCACATCTCGAGGACTTCCAGGTGCTCTGTGTGTTAGAGATATATTTCAGGTTTAAAAAGGAGCAGAGGAGCAGGTGCTGTGCTCGAGGATAAATGAAAGAAGAGAACTGCATCCCGGGTTGAGGCTCCATTGTGTTTTAGATGTAGCACTGCACACACAAAGTCTTCAGGGAAATCAATTAACCCCACAATCAAGTCCGGTTCCCTCGTGTTGTTATTGTTTTCCATTTATCCTTGGGCTATATTTCAGTCTGAAGTCGATACAGTCTGCACGTGTATTGTATAGCAGGTGCAGTCTTAAGATGTCATGCTTTACACATCTCGTACAAAATCAATCTCTCAGACAGAGACAAAGAGGGCGCCTGGCAAGCAGAGCCAAATGTTAAATAGATGAGAGTCCTTCATTATATCGTCATCTTGTTTGGTGTCTTGCATAATTAGGTGGCTTATCTTAGAAAACGCCTCTAACGGGTGAAGCAGACTGTGACCTGCTCCTCCAGAACAACCCTTTACTCTGAGGTGTTTTAAAGGTCCAGTGTGTAGAATCTAGTAGTCTATTGTATGTGCATGAAAAGTGTTATGCCCCAGTCTAGGGGCCTAGAGCATAACAAGAAGTAGGTGTCTCAATCTTCCGAGTCCTAAGTAGCCACTTACACAAGTTTAGGTACAAACGAAAAAAAGGTTTATTTACAAAAGTCATAATCTCAAAAAACTATAACTAAGGTATCAGCTTCAGGGTAGACCCAGGCCAAAACAAACTATCTTGAAAATAAATCACTTTCCTCAGAAAATAAAAATCACAATAAGCTTACCTCCCTAAACTAACAAAAACAGGAGAAAACACGATCAAACAAAATGGCAGTCCACCCCTACTCTTCAAACAAAAAGCTACTTCTAAGGTCATACAAACAGTTTTACAAAAGGACAGGTGGCAATAGTTGGGAGAGGAGGAGGATGACGAAGTGGTGTCCACCTGGCAGCCGCCATCTTGGCTCCTTAAATCTTAGGGGCTTTCAGGTACAGCCAATCACAGGCCAGGACCGGAAAATTACTCCACCAATCGCCTCCTGGGGATGGCACATCCTATTTGCATACGAAAATAGACAGCACAAGCACAGGGCACACAGAGAAACACACACAGACTACAAACAAATATGACCACAGTCATAACAAAAGATAGTTATGAATATTATATTCCATGTCTGTCTTATTCTGAAAATAAAGTCCAAAAATCTTACACACTTATTAGATGAATGTAGAATATTCAGAAGACTGTTGTTGTGGGTTCTAGGCTCTGACCCGATCACAAGTTTAGCACAGCTGGAACTTCACCTGGATTTCTCACTTGCTTGTCTTCAAGTCACACAGGAGCAGATCGAGATCGAAGACCTGGGAACCATCTTCTCCCCAGGTGTCATGGTTGCACAGGTTGACCCAGAATGCAGGCTTCGGACAACGGTTAGAGAGAGAATGGGATTCATTGAGGTGTGGGACGAGAGGGGAAGGAAAGGGCCCGATATGAGGTGGAGGGAATGGTTGAGGTGACGCAGTGGTGGGAATGGATGGAGGAAGCACGGAGTCTGGACTGTCTGAAGGTGGTGGATGGAGAGCAGGCAAGCAGGTGACGATGGTGGTGGACCTGAGCACAAGAGATCGGAGGTTAGACTTCAGGAAAACAACAAGGAGCACAAGGAACAAGTAGTTTAAGATGGTCCAAACGTGATCTACCACGGAGGCTGAACAAACGATCTGACAAGGAGTGGGAGGAAGGCCAGGGTTTTTATGCAGGTGGAGTGATGAGTTGATGGAAGGCAGGTGAGGTGAGGAACGGCAGGTGTGCTTCATTTGATGATGATCCAGGAGGCCCAGGGAAAAGTGCCACGCCTACAACACAGACAGACAAACACAACGATGGGGAAACACAGAAACAACCACAGTCACGACTGCCATCGTGACACCAGGACCTCAAGTGGAAAGCCCAGCATGTTTGTGATGCACCAGAAACACAGAGACAAGCTCCTCGTATGTGAAAACCTTTAGCAATAAACCTGATTCTGACAGGTAACAGGCCTCTCTAGACATTGGGGGTCGATACCTTGCCCAACAGTTCAACTGGAGTGTGGGAGCCAGGAGTCAGACCACAACCCTCTGGTTACTAGACGCCCCATTGTACCACCTGAACAACAGCCTCGTCTATAAAGGACAGGGTTTGAACTGTGCTGATATTTCATCATCATATCACAATAATTGCTACAGAAGGTTGGTTAAGAATCTACTTTGAGCTCCTTCGTAATGAGAAACTGAGTCCGATGATGACGGCTTACCACGGCACACGGTAAGTAAACAGCATCTTTATGACTGGAGTGTGAATCATCAATCGTCTCCTTCCAGCAGCCCATTGACACATATTCAGACTCCATTTAGTATCATTTCACGATGCAGACATCTGAACTGCCTGGCTGTAATCTGACTTTCAGTTGGATGTTTACCTGCCACAGAGATAATGGATCTGAACTGCCTCTCTCTCTGAAATAGCCACTTCAGTCACAATGATCGGTTTAAATGGTCGAAGTCCAGCCAGAAATTCAGGACACAGTTAAAAGCTAATGCCCACGAGTCAACAAAGAAGGTTTGATCTCACTCCTCACACAGCCGTGAGAAGTCAATCTCTAAAATACATCCAAGAAATAAAAGATACTTTTCTCACACAGTGCAGTCTGCACATGAAAACTGTCAGTTTGAGTTTATGTCTTCAAGTCTCCTGAACCGTGATACAAATGGATGGGTTTTTATTTAAGATTAAAGCAGCACTGCATAGAAACTGGGATTTGTTGTGATGATTTGTTGGCTCCAGTTTCAGAGTGTAAATACGTTCAGCTGAGTATTTGACTCGAGAGTCGACAACTTTGACTAATATCACTGACTGGTCCAGCAGCAGTCAGCCCAGCTCGGCGTCTGTCTTTCAGCCTTTTATTTCACCAAGCTCTCACCAATTGTTATGGAATTTTCTCTCCTTAGGTTACACGAGGTCCCATGTGGGCCTTGAGGTCCTCAGCAGTATTAGTTGTTGGCTTTGGTTGGGAACAGTAGGTGCCAGTCTATCTCAACACTGTGGTGTCCAGGGTCACAGAGACCTGTTGCTGCCTTCATAGACATAATAGATAGCTTGTTGTTGACGGTCCAATCTGCGTAAACAGACATCTGTGTCTCCAGACTAGAACATGCTGACAATAACACCTCCATGGGTAAAGACATTCTCTGTGACTCATTCTGGGCGTGTAGTATTTGTGGTGTTATCTTGGGGTTTAAAGTCGATCCACCAGGATGAGTTGGGCAGAATGTGAGACCGACTCAGGCACTTCTGATGAACTTTGAGAGTGTCTCTAATTCTCCTTGGTCAAGCCTCAATAAATAATACAGCATCAGACATCAGAGGCTCCTGAACACTTTATTCCTTTCTGACCTCACCATTGACCTTTGACTTCAGCAATTTCTCCACAACACCAACCACTAAAAGTCAGTTCCACATTTACTCTTGTCCGGCGGCTTCTTGCTCGCTCACTAGTTTCCTCCGTCAACGTCTCCGTCTGGCTCTTTTTTTCTTTTAGCTTTTTTTCTGTCATCCTCTTCAGTCATTGTGACCACAGAGCTCCAGTTCTGGCACGACACTGGATCTGCTCCCGGAGAGAACCTCTAAAACCTCCTCTTCTACTTACCGGTAGGTCCAAAACGACCTGTGGTACAAACACTCTGCTCTGAGCTTATGGTGTTGCCAAGGCTAACAAACAGACTGAAATAAAATCCAGAGAAAGTCGAAATGCAGTTGATAGACGAGACTGAGTCTTAAAACCAATCTCGAGTATTAAACACTGCTAGTAGCAAGGTTGACCCGTGAGGTCCATCAATGCCTCCTTCGGCCTCTTCTCGTCTGTCATAAAGGCTGCTGAGCCCAGTTTACATGCCCAGCTCCTGTTCTGGCACGACATCAGCATTCCCGGGCTTGTAAACCTCCTCTTCCTCCCGGTGGTACAAACACTAACGCTCACTGTCCATCAGGACGTCGATGCGCAGCAGCTGGAGGACATCAGGACGTCAGCGTAGCATCAACGTAATTTAAACTCTGTTATTTTATGGCAGAAAAGTTACACAGTGTTCATTTAATCGTCGTGGGGAGGAAGAGGCAGCTGCTGACAACGTCGTCTAGTAACTTCACTGATTGACAAGATGCGCCATGATCTGTGTGATTCATCTCAGAGAGGGACAGTGATTGACTGACGTCGCGGTGTCAGGAAGAAGACAGTCTGAGTCTGTACGAGTCGAGAAAAGTCAAATCACAGCCGTGCGGTAGAGTGTGGGAAAAAAAAGTTCAATTTAATTTCATTGTCACATAAAATCATCAGCGGTGCAATCATAGCGGAATGTATTTTCCACGAGCTGCTACAATTTGTTCAATTAAAAAAAAGTGCAGAAGGTTAGCAATAAGAAGACAAAGCGTAATGGAGCATAATGGGAACACGATCGAACATAATAGAGAAAGCTCACAGTGAGAGCAGAGCAGGCAGCGCTGTCGGACGTCACGGTGAATGTTTGATAATCACCGTCTGGACACAGTTTCTTCTCCAACAAAATCTGTCTCATCTCCTCACTCCCTGCCTCCATCTCTGTATCTGTGTCGGTCATGTATGGAGCGGTCACAGTTGGTTTGCTTTTCTTAGAAGAAACCACTTCAGACTGTAAAAAGCAATTTCCCGTGTGAGTCACGTTTTTCTGTTGGACTATAATTCACACGAGCACGTGAGGTCTTTGTCAGGTAACTGTAGGTTGTTTTAGACGTTGACTGGACGGTAAATCGTAATGTTCTCCTTGTTTAAGTGTGGCGTCCATCAAGAAGGCTACTGCATTAAGTCATTCCCATGAATCGTCATGATTAAAGGTAAACGGTTTATTACAAATTGGCCAATCGGCGGTCAGAGGTTGGATGCAGGTGGAGAGATGGCCTCAGAATACCAATGTGAATCGGGAGAGAGCAAAAGAAAGTAAAAGTCAAAACAAGAGGAGGTTGATGATTCTGTCTTGATGTGGACTGATTATCCTTTATTGAAAGTCTTGTTAACGGCATATACATCGGAGTGGTGGTCGTATGTTGGCTCAGGTTTATAGCCTATCAATCTGCTATCAATAGAAGATTTGGGCTATTTTTATGGAGGTAAAATGTTGCCATCTATTGGTGAATTTAATTCATAACAGTCATATAAAATAAGATAAATTAAGATCTGATTATCTGACCCACAATGGAGAAATGCAGCAAACAGCAGTGTAGTACAACATGTAAAAATATTTAAATATAGAAATATCAAATCAAATCCTAATCCTTATTATTAGTTGTAGTCGTATTTGCATTAATTGCATTTTAATTTAATTTAATTCATTAATTTTATTGTGTAATTTACCATTAAGATCAAAACAAATCTTAATAATCTGCTTGTATGATGGATTTCTTGTCATAACAGGGTCAATGCTGAAGTTTGAGTTGAATAAAATTCTGCTTCGGGCCCCAAAATATAAATATAAAACATATGCACAACTCACATTCCACCGCATTGTTGTCAGAGGTGATAATTTGCTATTCAAGGCCACTGTAATTAATAATTGGCCTCTCACGCAGGGGTGTATTTACACAGTCAGAGTACAGGATGTTCTCTGCGTCGTGACAGAAGGAAGGGAAAGTGGGAGTGGTAAGAGGCGTCACTCTCTTTAGAAAGTTTCTCTACTCTTCACATCATCTTCAGCTGCTGAACAACTCGGGATGTCAGGAGTTTTCTGAGAGTGAGATTTTTGCTTTTTGGCAGACGGGTCAAAAGGGTTGAGCTGTCTTCTTCTTCCTTCATCGCAGAAACATCTCTTAAAAAATGAAGGCGTCTCGAAGCCTCTGCTCATCCGGAGAAGGTCGTCTGGATTTGATCTCCTCGCTGCTTTCTATTCCTGCCTCAGTCGAAAGTTCCTCGAACGCCTCCAGCTCTAAATTCAGCAGCTAAAGAGGGATTTTTTAAGTGATGCTAAAAAGCAGAGAACACATCATCCCGTGTTAGCGTCTCCACCCTGATGACCTGTTGGAGCTGTAGCATTCGGTTTGAAAATTGTATTGATCATTTTCAGAGCTTTGCTATTTTTGGCACCGGTGATACCTGAAGCTGCTCAACATCCATAAGTTCTGTCTTTTACAATCTACAGTCTTGTCTGCTGAGATAATTGCTACTTTTTTCCCCTTTATAACCAAACTATTCACCTTGTTTTACCTGAGTACTTGTTTTATGCATGTTTCCTGTTCCTTGGATCTTGCTTTTAAGCCTCAGAAATGAGTCGGAAGTCCAAGACTGGGAAACTACTTTGTAGATCTAAAAACTGACCTGTGGAAAAAAACAGAAACACAAGATCCAAAAGTAACCCACTGAACAAAACACTGGCAGCAGCACACGACGTAGCAGTACTACAACTTTAGACCCAGCCTTCATCTTGGGTGGGATCTTGGCTGCTAGTAGTCAGTGTTGTAGTCAAGACCACCTAAACCAAGACAGAGGCGTGACCAGGATCAGAGTGTATTGTTGACAGAGACAAGACCAGAACTTTGAGGGGTTGAGACCAGGTCAAGATCAAGACCAAGACCAGACAGTCTTTGCTTTGCTGATGAACTCTTTGTGGTTTAGGAGGCCAAATTTTCCACAGCCACCATTAATTTTCTTCAAATGCACGTCAATGGATGCAGAGAAGGGTGAGAGCCATTTGTCATAGAAATGAATCAAGTTTTTGGAGGTTTTTACTCTTTTTTCCAGTGATGGTGGTAATAAATAATTCAGACAATTTAGTGATATCCTCATAGCTGTGGTCTTGACTGAAATAAATCCAGAGAAAGTCGAAATAGAGTTGATTCCAAGACGAGACTTAAAGAGTCTTAAAACCAATCTCGAGTATTACAACACTGCTATAGTAGCAAGGTTGACCCATGAGGTCCATCAATGCCTCCTTCGGCCTCTTCTTGTCTGTCGATATGTCCATAGAGGCTGCTGAGCCCAGCTTACTTGCCCAGCTCCTGTTCTGGCACGACACCGACACTCTCCATCAGCATTCCCGGGCTTGTAAACCCTCTCCTCTTCTTCCCGGTGGTCCAAAACGTTGGTGGTACAAATACTAACGCGCTCCCCCAGTGCTCTGAGCTCACAGTCCAGGAAGTATGGCTAACAAACTGACCTAACAGCAGCTACAGTTGTCCATCAGGAAACCGGACGACATCAGAGGGAAAGCCAGAAAACATTTTCTCCATAGAATAAGATCCAGTTTCACCAAAAATCAGTGAAACACTTGGTGGCGTGTGACTTCTACAAGTCAGTGTAGCATCAACATGATTTCAAATCTGTTATTTTAAGGCTATGAAAGTTACAGTGTTGCTTTAACAGACTCACATTAGCTCTCACCGAGCCACTAGCCTGGCAGAAGAGTCTTAGCCTCGTTAAAACGAGTGGAACATTTAAACACATTACACTTTTAATTAGATTTTATAGATATTTATAGAGCATGCACAGCAAATGTTCCAGTGTTGATAGGTGTTGGTACTCAGAGATAATTATTTGTGTTGATTGGAAGGAGAGCTGATGATGGTGAGAAAAGCTCCAACTCATATGGTCTCCAATCAATACACCGCTGTTTTTTTACACCCATCATTATCAGAGTTCGGTTAACACTGACAGCTCTGTTGTCGGTTTCCACATTGCCTCATTAATGGGCTGACAAAATGTCACTGGCTGAGCCGAGATTGGAAGCAAGCATCCACCGAGCTTAATGTAAGGGCTGGATGTCTGGGCTGAAATGCAAAATAATAAGTGATAATTCTGTCACTTGCCGTTTTCATTTGAAACGACAAAGCGTCTTGCTCGGCTGATGATTTCTGTTGGATAATCAAGCCGGCGCTATCTTTGTCAGCAGTCATTCAGTCAATCTTCCTCGTGGTCAGGCCACACTGCACGTTTTTATGAGTTTTTATACTGAACATGTGAGCAGCTCCCTGATAACAGCCGTCTAGCTTACCGACTAATAATTAATTATCTGCTGAGCTAGACTGTGACAAATGTCAAAATAAATGTCAAAAAAACAAAAAACACACAGCGGTGACACAGATGGATTATCTTCGTGTTTCTGTCCGTCACAGCATGGCCACAGTACCAAACCCATATTGACTCGTCGCATATTAACTTGCCTGTTCGTATATCCGGTTAGAAATACACAGATCTTGTTGACTTTCTCCTCCAGACACTTGTTTGCTTGAGTAAGTAGAGAGTGCCAAAGAGTGCCAAAAACTGCAGTTCCTCTTGTCGTCCACTTGAGGCTGGCTCCAGAAGTGAGTCACCATAAGTCCCCATGTTCAAATGTCCAACTTTTTATACAACTCACCTGCTCAAATTATATTACGGCTTAAAGTTATGCAGGATTAAGAGCGTGGATTGCTTGATGGATTGCTTTGATTGACAGATTGCCTTCACAGGTGGCTTGCATGAGCACCCAGGGTTCATTCAGCCCACTTCAGCTCTTCCCACGCTCCGCCTCATTTTTGGATTTTGGATATGCAAGACCATCTAACCGCAACCGCAACAATGATTTTCCTGAACCGCCAGGCTGAGCGGCAGTGTTTCACTGCCCTGCTTGGTTGAAAGTTTCAAGTCTAGCCATGCTTTAGTTCAAGCATAAGTGGAAAACAATTTTAAAAAGTGTTTTTGCAGACATTTTCAGTGTGAACATTCTGCAGACGTGCCTGTTAAAAAGGTTTCCTCATTATGTCAAAACAAAACAACATAATTTGGCTCTAATTAGTCATTAAAAATGTGTCTACCCTTGCAAGTTAGTTAGAAATGTCATTTTTAGAAGACAAGGTTGCACAAATTCAATCCAACCTTGCTGCGCTTGAGAAAAACAATTTAACCTCTCGCTTGTTATTTCCCACCATTTATTGTCAGCATATTTTTTATATATATAAGCTGACATGCTCCCGGGTTGGGAGTGAGTTGTTGTTGTGAGGAAGAGGGAGCTAAACCTGAAGGCAAAGCTCACGATTTTTCCAGTCCATCGACGTTCCAGCACTCACCTACTGTCATGAGCTTTGTGTAGTGGCCAAAAGAATGAGATCGCGGTTAGAAATGAGCTTCCTCCGCCTTTCATCGGCTTTCTTTTGGAGGTATTCAGAGCACTGGGAGGTAGCGTTGGGAAGTTTGAGTGTTTTCAATGATTTGGATAACTTACTCTTGGACAGTAAATTGAACAATTTTTTTTAATGGAGTCATTTCGTTCATTCACTTGTGCAGCTCTGTAGCCCTCTTGTGGGCGATGTAAACTTGACAAATGAATGAAAGACTGATCTGTACAAACGAACCGCTGTGTGTACTACTCGTCAGTCGTCACAGCCTGAGTGGCCTGTTACGTGACAAATGAACGAGCTGAATGAATGAACCGCTGTGTGTACTGCTTGTCAGTCATCACAGCTTGAGTGGCCTGTTGCATGACGAACGAATGATCCACATGAACAAACCGCTGTGTGTACTGCTTGTCAATCATCACAGCCTGAGCGGCCTGTTACGTGAACAATGAAAGAGCTGAATGAATGAACCGCTGTGTGTACTGCTTGTCAATCATCACAGCCTGAGCGGCCTGTTACGTGATGAATAAATGACCTGAATGAACAAGCCGTTGTGTGTACTACTCGTCAGTCATCACAGCCTGAGCGGCCTGTCACGTGACAAATGAACGATCTGAATGAACGAACCGCTGTGTGTACTGCTTGTCAATCATCACAGCCTGAGCGGCCTGTCATGTGACGAATGAACGATCTGAATGAATGAACCGCTGTGTGTACTGCTCGTCATACAGCCCTGTGGCTGAGCTACCTGTCACGTGACAAACAAAAAAAAATATTAGTTCACGACTCAACCTGAAGATGCATGGTTGAGTCGTGAACTAATAATTTTTTTACGTTCACAACCGACACACCACTACTGGGCGGAGACCCTACACAGTCCATCGAGCCTGGGAACGCATCAGGATCCTCCAGGAGGAGCTGGAATGTGTTGCTGGACCTCGAATAAGAGGGAGAAAATGGATGGATGGATGGAAACTGACATGACTATTCAATATACTATTGTGCAATACTTATAGGTGAAAGTGGTAACTTAAAATTCAAATGTGATCATCGGTCTGATTCACTTGAAATTGGGCACATTTCCTGTTTGGATGGATGTTCAGGATTCTCCAAAAATGCCAGCATGATTATAATCACATGCATTCTGATGCAGAATTGAAAATTTTAAGCATTTTTTGCTTCCAATTTATTTAAATGAATTCAGAGGATATTGCAGTTTCTGCCGGGGTAAGCACACCGAGTACTTTCCGAGTCTCTCTCTCTCTCTGCATCGACTTGTCAGAGGAAATCTCCAGCAGCTGAGTTCGGCTCTTGTTCTCCGTGTTTCGAACTGTTGCTGTGAAGTTTCCTCGAACAGTGCTGGGACTAAAAACCTGGAGGATGTTATAAAAAAAAAATATATATATATATATATATATATATATGATAATAACAGACATGATTTTCAGTTTTTTCTCTGGACTTATCTGCAGTGGGAAGCTTAAAGAAAAGCTTTGTGTACGCACTACAGCGGTGGAGAGATTAGACAGAGAGGATTATCTGGTATAGGGCAACAAGGTGCAAGGCAGCCTGGAAAAGATGAATTTTATAAAGGTTTTTTAAATTCTGTGACTGCCACGAACATACAATGTACTCACGTTCATGACAACTTCCAAAGGTTGATAATACATGATGATTTGAGGCAGTTTGAAAGGAACAAAACCAAATCTGTTATCTCGAAAATTGAGTTCTGATTGTGGTCCTCCTCCCTTGTACGGCATGTCATCTGTACAACATCCACTCATCACTGTTACAATAATAAAAAGAAAAGATGTTCCCAACCTCTTTTGACTTCAGTATTAAATACAAACAATTTCACGGTCCTTGCTTTTGGAAAAAACAGACATTTCTTTGCTTTTGGATATTTTTTTTTCAGGACAGATTGAGTTCTTTTCATTTATGGCAATGACACTGAAGCACAAAAGGTTGACACAGACGTTTACCGGACCTCACCATGCCTAACAAGGTGTCACAGGGGTTGTTGTTGAGTTTGTCTCATCTCATCTGACACATCTAGCCTGGAACAGTGCTTGTGGTTTTGTGCTAACAAGAGCTCTGAATCATTCCTCTCAGCTATGTGTTTGCAAAGGTTGGGAAATTCATCTTTTGGTAATACCTCTTGCTCCAAAGTCCGACGGCTTCTTGCTCGCTCACTCTCTGCTTTTTTCTTCTTAGCTTCCTCCGTCAGCGTCCTCTTTGGTCTCTTTACTCTGCCATTATGTCCATAGAGACAGAGGCTGGAACATCAGCTTATCGATGAAGTACTGCAGAAAGTCTTTGGACCTTCATGACAGCCTTGAGTCTCTCAAGTCTGATGAAGTAGTTCTTCTTCCCGACCCGGAGCCCAAAGTTACACAGAAAAATTACGCAGCAAGAGAAGACACTTCTTCTGCTGAACAGTCGTGTTGGTGTCCAGTGGTGCCACTAAAGCCGAACATGGATCTTCAAATCCATCACATAGGGGCTTTAAATCCTGTGGACTGACCGGCTGGTTACGTGTTGTAGCTGCAGATTATGTGAAGTTATTACACGGTAGTGGCCACATATTTCAGATGAAGGGGTTAGCTTTCATATTTGTTTAAATATTTAAATAGTTATTAGTTGGCATAAGATAATAAAGACTTTATTAATCGCACACTTTCCACTTTTTAATGTTTCAGATTGATTTTCACACTAAATTTTTCAACATTTCTCTGAACATTTTTTATTATAATAGTTATTCTGCAATGAAGATTTAAAGTCGAGGTTCATCACTTCTGAGACTAAACCTTGTGAAAAGCAAAACTCATTATCAGTGTGCTTTCACTCATGAAGAACTTCAGACAGAGAGAATGGGATTCAATGTATAGAATACATTTAAATGTGTTGAATTGAATCCACCCTTCGTCTATGAATAACTTTGCTGAGCGTGTCTGGCCACACTTTCACAAACACATACGCTCTCCGTAACCTGAACGCACACACCTCTGGGATTCAGGGACTTTTTCTCTACCCGATCCTTCTCTCTTTGTCGAGCATGCCGCTCTCTATTCTCCTGCCTTATATTAACTTTGACAACCCAATTTACCTGAAAAGAGCTAATTCATTAGAAGAACAAGGCAGCTGTAGACCGCAGGTGTAATTACTGCTTCTAAAACGGTTCCAGTGCGAGGTAATTTCTTCACTGATAATGTGACAACTTGAAGCCGAGGCTGAGAACTCGGAGAGTTTTACAACGGATGTAGCAGCAAAGTTACAAAAACAAGGCGACGTCGTCATCACGGAGGAGTTCGCTGTTAGACATTGATGATGGAAAAACTCATTTTCAGGACGGTTTGACGAAAGTTTATTTGTACATTTGTTTTTGTTCCCAGTTTCTCATTTCCTGTCATGGGATTGTTGTAAAAAGTACAGAGCACGGCTTTTATTTAGTTTAGTCTCTGAAGCTCTCTATTTAACATTTTCTGTCACATTTGCAGAAGTAGCACACACACCAGGGTTTGCACCAACTTTTCTAGGAGACCTAAGCGGTGGTCAGGAAATGTATTCCAATGCAGACGTCTAACTTTTGGCAAACAAAGTAGATTTGTCTACTGGGACAGGGAATCTTCCTCTGGCGTCCAAAGTTAACAAACAGCGAAATTCAAATGCAATAGCCAAGTTTCAACCAGTAGAAGGAGGTCACTATCCATATTTATAGCACAATATGTAGAATTCAAATACTTTGGACCTGAATCAATCAACAGCACTACTAAACACCCATTTTACCTGTTTGTTTCCATCTTTAATAAATTGGTTACACTTTAAAAAGAACATTTTATAGTTACAGTGTTTTGTTTTGTGTCTCATCAGGATGTCAGCTTTGAAGGTTTTATTTACAAGATACGAAACATGAATAGAAACTACAAGTGAAGTCCATGAGGGATCTTCAGGGCAGGACGATGAAGACAGGTGAGCAGACAATGATAGGCTGAGCGTCAAAAACAGGCATTCAAAAATAAACGACGAAAGATCTTCAACCATTACGTTTCTCGGAGCTGGTAAGTATGAAGTTACCGTGAAAAGGTACAACAACGAACTGGCAGAGTCCGGGAGGGTGAACCAGAGTTATATTCTGCAGGAGCTTGATGAGATGATGAGAAGCAGGTGAGGATCAGCCACGCTCAGACAGGTGAGACCAGAGAACACAGAACACAAAGGGCAGGTAAACACAGGGAAACATGCAGATTTGTAGTCTGTAGAAAACACTAATTATTATTTTCAGGTGATTAAACAACAATAAAAACATACTAATGGATATTTATATTCTAATATAATGAAAAAACACTGGACCTTTAATGTCCCATGTGAATAGCATTGCCTAAAAGATATCAACGTCTCATTCTACTTTGGAGAGGAACCTGGATTCAATTTATTCGTAGAAAATCAACTGACTGAAGTGCGATAAAATAAAAAAAACACCAGCAAATGACTGACAGACTGAATCTACTGCACGATCAAACGATGACAATTTTTATTTCTGTAGCTCAGAATCACAAACCAACAAAGAAAACCTCAGGCACAGACGAGTCTCCCAGGATGGACAGAAATCACAACATATACTAATTTTGATGACAAAAACACAGACGCACTGAGTCAGACAACCTTCTCTCAACCGTGTGAGAGATCCAAAAATATATTACACGCAGTGCCAAAGCTCAGAAAATAAATAAATAAAAGCTGAAAGCAATATTTTTGTCATAATATTTCTATCTTTCTCTAATTGTTTCCCTGAGGCGTTTCTCTGTAAAAGTTATTTTTCTGATCCTTTCTACGTCTGGAAATACCTGATCTCTTCATTTCTTCAAGCTTCATATATATAAAAAAGAAATTGTCATAACTGGGTCACAGAGGCAGCTTCCTCGTGTCCGTCCTCTGTCGGCAGATTCATCCGGATGCGCTGTCCACTTTTCGACGATCACCCACGTCCATTTTTCACCGATGTTCCCGCTCTAAATCTTAAGAGTGTAATTACATTGAGTCAACTAATGAAGCCGACCTTCCTACTTAACTACTTTGAGTAAATTCAACCTGACAGGCCATTACAGCCACCTGTAACCATGGTAACAATGATGTCCAAAGGCAAAACATTTTCCCAGGGTTTGAAACATGCCTTTTTTTTTTTTTTTTTTTTTTAGCTCGACTGTGACATGAGCATTTCTTTAAAAAGTGCTGCAGTTCTCCGTACAGTACATAATATTTGATTTGCACGAGTCTCCGTCAAAGTGAGTAAACAAGTCCTGATATAATCTGCTCCCTGGAGGCCGCTCGCCGGGTGCATCGGTTTCATTTCTGACATTTTGTGAACGTGGCAATACAAAAGCTCTACATATTCATGATGGCTGAATATTTGGATGGTTGGTTGGTGTGTGTTTGTGTTTGTGTGAGATTTTTTTATGGAATTAAATATTCAGGAAGATAAACTGTTTAGTCAGCTGGAAAGTCAAAACTTCCAGGCGCATTTGAATTTCATAACTCAACCTCACGATTTGTTTAGACTTTCAGGAGTCTGCAGCAGCTGTACAGTAAATACATGGAGAGCGAATTCATGAGCTTCTTCTGCACTGCAAAAAAAAAACTCTTCTGTTAGAAAGAGAGATTAATTTAAAGTTTGTCTTCTATCTGCTTCATGTGTGAAAGAGTACTAACCCTATACACTGTAAAAAAAAAAGTGTGTAGCTTTTATGGTGAAAAACTGTCGAACCGTGACAGTAAAATATGTCATCAGAGTGTTTTACTGCACAATTAAAAGTCTCTAGTATAAAATGTTACTTATAAATAAGTTTTGAAATATTCAATGGCATATTTTACAGTGACACTGTAAAAAATTCACAGTAACTAACTGTCAACTGTTGACAAGTAACTTAATTGTACATCGTTAGTTAACTATAACTATATAAATACTGTGGTTTTTGACTGACTTCACATTAAACTACTGTGAAATGGTTAACAGTGATTCACTGAGCACAAACACAGTAACTTAACTTTAAATTCACAGTGCATGGTTTGCCTTTTTTTTAACTGTAAAATCTACAGAAGTTTTAAAATATGGAATAAAACGCCGACTTTAAACATGAAATCAACAAACAACATCCGTTTACTGTAATATTAGAAGTTATATATTATTATTATGATTATATTAGAAGTATTTATTACGGTAAAACAGTTTGTTTTTTTTAACAGTGTAACAATGCTTTTATGATAATTGGATATAATGATTGTTTTTGAGCTTTTTATGCACTGGTATTAATGTTTTATTCACACAGATAAACAAAGAGGATCTTCAACTTATCATCCTGAACTCAAACACACACACACTGAGCAGCAAAGGCTGCTGTGACATTACTGTTTTTAACAGTGCACTGTCAGCTGCAAAGCAGAAAGTGACAGTTTCTTTATTTTTTTAATAATGTAAAAAAGTCTCTGCCTTATCTGGGAGTCGGCTCCAAAAAAGCATGAAGCCGTTTCAGTGCTAACAAACAAACTTTATCACCATGTTTCGTACGAACTCTGCTCTTCGCATGAGAAGATATCGCAGCGGTCGAGCTCCGTTGACCACAATATAAAATCAGCTTGATTCTGAAGACTTATGCACAGTCATTTAAATAAAAGTCCAGAGCTTGACGTCTGAGCTTCAATCCATCGTTTGAATCATTTCACAAATCTGAAATGAAGAAAGAAAGACAAGATAGCTGCAGAAAGAACCGCCGCAGCTCATACTGCTGCAACCCCCCATATGCTTCTTCATGGAGGGTTTGAACAGAAAGGAACACATGCAGACAGGACACCAGGCGAAACCAATCAGTGACACGTGCATCGTCAAAAAGAGGCGGAAGTAGAAATGCAAGACACAGACAGGGGAGAACTTCAAAATAAAACAAAGAATGCTCAAAACCGTCACAATGGCTGCGTATAAAAGTTCACCCATGGGCAATAAATCTCGATTAAAGCATCAAATTACTACGTCAAGTGTTTCAGAATGCTAGATATGGAACAATTAAGAATAAAAATGTAAATAATGACCAATAAAAACATGTAAAGGACCGACCAGGCCGTCATGTTGGAGACGTGTTCTGCCAATGCCGACATAAGATGCTCTGAGAGGGTGATCAAAGAGCGATTCATGGCTGTGGAAACATTTCCGGCTGTGACACACTGATTGTTACTTCTCACCAAAGAGCTCAGACAGCGTCGATTCCTGCAGACACAGCAACTGTGCCCATGTTGTGAGTGACGAGGTCGCCGCGAGACGCTTGAAGAAGTTGTTTTGTTTTGCGTCTCATCAGGACGTCAGCTTCTTTTATTTGTTTTCCCTGTTTCTTCATTTTTCTGCACTGTAGAAAGAAAAAAATAAAAAGTGTCCGTACCTCTGAGCTGACATTTCTTATTTCCTTCAAGAGGAGCAGAATTTACTGTCAGATCGTGATTGTGCCGGCGCAAGAGTAAGAGATGGTAAAACTTTAAAAGAGAGTTTGTACTGACTGACTCTTTTATCACGGATAAAACTGAGGCAAGGGACGAGGGAAGAATGAAAGGAAGGAATGAGTGCAACGAACGCGGCCTTGATAAACTTTAAAGCCTCAAACGAGAATGTACAAAAATCTTTTGATTTGAAATAACGTAGAATGTATCCACTCTGTAAAGATGACAGCGGTATTCGGTGTAATGGGTTCGCCTCACATTGGGAATGTACTATTGTTTCTGGGCTAACGTAGACGAAACGCTCAGAAATAATCAGATTGCAGAGCGACGACCATCAGCAGGCGTTTGCTCTCCGATCTCTGTGTTAGACACTCCGACTTGTAAGAGGCTGAAAAGCTGCAGAGACAATGGCAAATAAGAGACTTGGGGAGGTAATAGCGAGGCTGAGAGAGAGGGAATAAATAAAAACACCAGGAGCAGATGGAAGGAGTCGTTTCTACGCTGAGATGACACTTGAGCAAAAACAGCGAGGGCGGTGAGGTGAGTGTGCGCAGGTGAAACCGAAGAGTTAGAAGAGGAAACAGAGAAATGTTTCTCCATCAGGCTCGGTGCTGGAGGAAGATGTAAATCGTTCTTCATCTCCTTAGACTCAGCAGCGCTCGCCACGCTTCGTTTTAGCGCCGTGCCCTCGCTCTTCTTTTCCACTCGGCCTCAAATCCCTTAAACCTCACGCGGAGGTTTGTGATTTATGACAGAGAGCGCATGTTTTCTGATTAAACAGAGCGCTGTTTCTGAGCTGTGACGTCCCAGTCGAGTGTGACTATCGCCGGGCGGCAGGGATCTTCTGGATTTAAGCCTTCCAGTCTGACCCACAGTGAAGCACAGCTGATTTAATTCAAGTTCAGCAGAGTTAATTCAACACTTTAGTTTTGACCTCGTGGTGCCACAGCGTTATTGGCTCTGATTCTGCAAACAGCTCTCTGATCAACAGTTGACAGTTCCAAATAATTAGTGCTGAAAAGTGATTAACAATAACAAATCATCTATTTGAACATCAGAGATCCAACAAATCCAACGAATGACAAACAATGACTAAAACTACAACTGTAAGTACTGTACAAATAGTAGTAACACTGATAATAATAATAGTATTTATAGTAGCCACAGCAACAGGCGCAACCACAATCCCCGATCTTGGCGTCACCACAATCCACGAGAACCCACAAAACGAGAAAGCAGAAAAACTCAGAGGTCAGTTAGTAACATGTATTGATGGGACATGAATGGAGACAAGAGCTCAGTGCATCATGGGCAATGTAGTCCTATAGCAGCATAACTAACTCCCAAACTCCACTGGGCGTGGACGTTCTAGTCAATGTTTCAAACCCCACCATCTCCATCACTCTCCGTCATTCACCTTCATCACCTCCAGATTTGACTAATGTAACTGCATCCTCTACGGCACACGGTGACCACGCCACCCCCTGACCTCCAGAACACCCCTGACCTCACTGACTTGCTCCATCACCACAATCACATCCCACAGCCTCCTCTGTTCATCTGACGCTAACCTCCTGACTCCAGCGCCACCCAGGAACAAGCACCGAACCTGGGG